>NC_143014.1:282215443-282395443 GCF_055824585.1 Amblyomma mixtum | reverse complement strand
GTGAAAGGAGCAGCGCTACTGCAACAAATTTTGCCATAAACTTGGCGACAGCCGAGTGGAAACCATTCGAAATATTCAGACGGCTTTCGGTGAAGATGCTATGAGCAGCACACTGTTTAAGCAGTGTTACAATTGTTTTAAAGATGGCCGCACATCGGTGGAGAACGAGCCACGCTCCAATCGGCCATCAACATGCCAAAATGACCAGGTCATTGCCGAACTGAACACTATGGTGATGCGGTACTGTCGTGTGACTATCCGAGAAATTGAGGAAGAGGTGGACATGAGCAATTTCTCCGCACATTCCATTATCACCGAAGATTTGGCCATGGAGAGAGTTGCGGCGAAATTCGTGCCGAAGCTGCTCACGGTGGAGCAAAAGCAGCTTCGTGTTGAAGTCTCACAGGACATGCTGGATTCCGCAAACAGTGACCCCGACTTCATCAACATCATAATCACTAGTGACGAGTCTTGGGTGTACAGGTACGACCCGGAAACCAGATCCCAGTCGTCAGAGTGGAAGCATTCCACGTCACCAAGACTTAAGAAGGCCCGCCAATTGCGCAGCAATGTGAAAGTGATGCTGACTGCTTCCTTTGGCACCCTCTGTGTGGCAGACCACGAGTACGCACTCTACAGGGTCAAACAATGACCAAAGAGTACTACAGGGATATCCTCCGTTGCCTACGTGATGCTGTGCGGCGCAAGAACCCGGAGCTGAGGTCAACAGGAAATTGGCGCACCCATCGCGCCAATGCTCCTGCACATTCCTCGCACTCGAATCAGATTTTTTGGTGAAAAACCAGACTCCTGTAGTTCAACAGACTCCTTACTGTCCTGATATGGCCCCTGCGATTTCTGGCTGGTTCCCAAAATCAAAAGGCCATTGAAAGGAGCGCGATTTCAGACAAGGAAGAACATTATGGCTGCAACGACAGCTGAGCTAAACTCCATTCCGAAAAGGGCCTTTTCGGAATACTTCCCACAATGGCAGCACCGCTGGGAGAAGTGTGTGGAGTCCCAAGTAGACTACTTTAAAGATGACTAGGTTTGCAACGCTCCAGTTATGAAAGTTTTTTTTCAACGGCCAAAGGTCGGATACTTTTATAACAGACCTCGTACGCCTCAGCTAGGCTCATTGCCCGAACTTGCGGCCTAACAGCGGCGCCGAGACGATTTTTCTTTTGGCCGTGCGCTTTTGTTTCTGCTGGCTGGAGCCGCTTCTTTCGAGGAACAGAGGGCAAATGACGGGTCTGTTTGTGTGTTGGTGTGTATTCCTGCCTCTTTTCGTGAGCGCAGTCCGACTTCCTGAGGGGAAGATACTCTGTTATGGTTTCGTTGCGTTTTGCTTGTGTTGTATCTTACATCAGTCACGTGCACTGTGGGCCCGCCTAAATACACGGCGACAGGCAACTGTTACGTCACGAGAGGGCCGGCCCAATCAGCGATGAGCTGAGGGGTTAAGAGGAGATGTTGGCGGGAATCTGGGGGTTCTCGCCAGGAGCTTCTGACCGGGAGAGGTCTGGCGGCTCCACTCTGTTGTTGCTCTCCCTTTGTTCGATTCTGTCTTCACTGTACCCTCATGCTAATCTCATATGTATAAAGTTTTTTTTTTTTGGTTTCTGCAACGAAATCGTCGTCATCGTCCTTCGCGCTAACGCCAATCACAAGACCGGGCCGTAACGGCAACGAGACGGCCTGTCCTCGCTAAGCAACAGCAAGCGAGGAGAAGAAAAACAGTGGAAAGAACCTCAACTGTAGTTAAGTGTAACTGGATTCCATGAGGACACCAGCGTCGCAGGGGATGGTATAGAGTTAGGTTGGCGGATGATATTAAGAAGTTTGCGGGGATAATTAAGGTAGCAGCAGCTGGCACAGAACCCGTTTAGTTGGATAAATTTGGGAGATGTCTTTGCCCTGCAGTGGACGTAGTCAGGTTGATGATGATGATGATGTAGTGCACGCATTATTCACACATTACGCCCCATTGTATAAGCGCTTCAAACATAGCGCACATACAAATATACAGTTCGCCGTATTGACCGCCTCTCCAGACGTCAACCATATATACGTACAACACAATCGTACGCGTCATCTATTTATGAACAGCTGCTGTATTACGTCTCAGTAGAAAAGATTCATGGGAAAACTGGATGCCTCAACAGCTCGTTATTTACTTCGGCGTGTAAGTTTAATGGATGAAAACTGCGTCGGGGAGAATGTCGTTTCATGCGGGGCAGTGACTCTTTTAGCTGCTTGCGTTTTTCGAAATCTCGGGCGTTTTTACGCCAATTAATACTGTACTGCTGCGCAAAATGAAGGGGAACACTTGCATAACCACACAGCTTTATTGTCTTTGTCTAAAATTTCGTGTGCACTGAACTATCGCTCGCTAAGGGATACTTTTGTTCTAGTACATTTTGTTCTATTGCGTGCCCAAAGTTACACGGACTCGCGCAGCAGACGAAACAGCGAGTGTCTCGTCACGACCCGACGCAGTGGAGGCAGTCAAAGAAATGCGGCTTGAGCTTGTTGCGACGCCGCCTGAGGCTTCTTCGGGGAGCGGCACGTGCCCGGCAGGCCGCCAGACGCTCGGCCAACGTTGCGGCGGCCGCCATGCCCATGCCCATGACCCAGACGGCGAACAGGCCCGAGATGTCGTCGGCACGAATGGCTTCCACACCGTTGGAAGGGCCCTCCATCTGCCTCCATGTCTGTAGCAGCACTTGGTCCAAGTGGCGATCGAGCAGACCGGACTCGCAGATCCAGCGTGTCCTGCACGTGTCGCCGAGACCGCTTACGATTTGCCGTTTGTGCCGACGGAGTGGTACACGACGACCTCTGTGCAAGGAACAGCCATACTGTTACGACTTAAGTTGTTCAATTTGATCGACTTTCAGGTTGGCTGGTAAAGGTTCACGTCACGAATGATTGTGAGGTTGCACACTGAGACGCATTGTTTGTTCGATCGTTCGACATTGTCTGCCCTTCACTGCAGTCGGGTTATTTGAGCCGCATTTTCAGAGGTGAATCTTGGTTGGTTTGGTTTATGGGGTTTAACGTCCCAAAGCGACTAAGGCTATGAGAGACGCCGTAGTGGAGGGCTCCGGAAATTTCGACCACCTGGGGTTCTTTAACGTGAATCTTGTTTTGTGAAGGGATAAGGGCGCGAAAAAAAAGAGAAGTTATGGAAGCAAAATAGTAGGTGATTTTAAGGTTAACCTAAGGGAAGTGAATGTGCAACACGCGCGGAGTGTCTTATCACATTGCTATTCTTGAAGGCAGGTAGAGATAGCGTGAACTGGAACGCATAACTTATATTCATTAAGTGTTTCCGGTGTTGCTGTCAGCGGTGAGAACATCATGTAGCGTTCTGAGTGAGAAACACCATGACACGGAAAGTAGGCGCCAATTCTCAATGGAAGTCTCTTAAGGGATTAGGAAACCGTGAACCGAAGTCCACTCGCAGGTTTCTTATCACTTTCATGATATGCCTGAACCAGCCTCACACTTTTTGGTTTCATTTCACGTCGCCTGTTTCAGATGTGGTTACATGCGCGCCATTTTTCTGGCCTATGAGCAAATTAAATTTAAAAAAATTAGGGATAACTGAAAACTGAAAGCTCCCTTACCGCGACCCTGTCGCTAGGGTAGGTGTGGCGAGAACTGAACGATTCTCAAAACAAATGCTGAGTAAGAAAATCGAGGTTCATGCCCTTTACAGACATTAAAATGGCTGCGTTTTCATCCCGTAGCAGAACATTAGGAAAGATGAATACTGCCGAAAGCAACGCACTATTGCCATTAGAGATTCAGTAGAGTGGAGAGCTAGGCGAGTTGGTACGCATTTCGAGCAAATAAGACTAGGGGAAAGACGCAGACACAGACAGGCACATCCCCACGAAAACTGGCTAATTTCTGCAGGAGCATTGGCCAGAGAACAAAAAAAATTCAGTGCACTGTAAACCACGAATCGAAGTATGTCACCTGTGCAACGCAAGTTGTCTATTGTATACCGTTATCTTGAGGGAAAATGTACCTCGGCCAAACAGGCGCTGCTTAAATGCACGGCTTAAAGAATATGAAAGGTCTGTACCTTCTGATGACTGGGGGAATTCGCCAAAGCACCACAGAAGCATAATTCCACTCCGTTATTTAAGAACACCACAAATCTTGGACGGGGTAAAACACGGAGCCAACGTGAAATTTTGGAGGCGTATCACATTATCAAATAAAGAAGATGCGTGCGTCAGTGATACGTCAGTGAGCTCCCTCCATAAGGAAATGAGGTTCTTAAGCTTTTTAGAGCCCCAATGGATGACTAGAAAGCATGGTGTGACGGGCATCTTTTCCTCTTTTATGTTTTCTTATTGTTTCATGTTGTCACGTGTGCATGTCTGGTGTCATTGCTGAAGGGTATGTAAGTGTGATATTCACTGAAATAAATTCTGTTGATAGTCCAGCGTCGTCCTGTGTGCCTGTCTGTCTTTGTGTCTTTCCGCTGGTTTTATTTGTTCGAAACATTAGAGCTTGGTGGTACTTACGCGGAATGCAGCGTTTTCTTTACGAAGGCCGTAGCGTTGTAGCTCACGAATATGGCGCACGGGACGGTGAGAACGTTGATCTTGCCGAAATAAAACTGGCCCCTCGGTGGCTCTTGAGAGTAGTGGCGTCGAATGCCGTAGTGATAAAGGGACTGCTCCATGAACACCACCTTGCGGAAACATGCCAAGACTGTATCAGTTATGCATAAAACAGTCTCTCAGTGGCGTTTCGCAGCACAAAACAAATAGAGGGCTGTGAGAATGTTGGATACTCTCAGCGAGGGTCAGGTTGTTTCCTATTCTTTGGTGTGCACTCGATTCAAAATTATGACAGTGCTTCGAATGTTTCGTATTTGGGCCAAGTATTTGAGGGATGCGATAATTGGTTTGAAGCTTAATTTTTCTTTTTGGCAACCGCCACCTCTTAGTCAACTGCAGTCGTCATTACTGAACGTAGCTTTAGTGCATAGCAATTCAAAATTTCTACGCACATCCCAACTGTGTTTACCTTTCACTTACAAATCGCTTGCGCACTGCTCAACTGAGCACGGTATATTTAATTACTTACATTACTTACATGCATGGACATCTCCAACACCAGATATTTCGCGCGTCGGCACCTATGAAATGTAGCTATACGGTCAGAAAAACATTTCGAGATGATGTTGATCAGCATTAGCAGCGCGCGATTTGGTAGCTTGTTTAGCTGGTCAGGATTTCATAGGGGGACAAAAGCCAGCACTATACAAGAGGTGCAAGTGTCTGTTAGGGGCTGTGGGTTCTGATGGTTGCGAGAAAAGGAAAAGCGGAGTAACTGCCTTCTAATGGACACCTGAACCGTGTCGTGAGGGAAGGGATGAAGGAGAAGGTGAAGGGAGAGAGACAAAAAAAGCCGCCGTATTGGAAGGCTCCGGATGAATTTTGACCAGATGGGGGTCTTGCATGTGTGTTGACATCGCACAGTACAGGGGCAGCTTCACAGTTCTGTGTAGAAGAAATGCGATGAAGTGTATCTTGCAGTATCATTTGCAGTGTGACGACACTGCACATAGAGAATACAGAGGACACCGGACAGCGCTATTCCTGTGCTGTCTTAGCGCTTTGCTGTGCCTTCTCTCCATGCGTCGTCCCGTTGCGCTGTAAGAAATTCTTCAAAAAACTATGAACCAACAAGCCCAGCTTGAAGTTTTGCTGCAATAAAGTGCTGTGCGATTATAGACCCAAAACGAATTTACAAACGTTTTAACCACTACACAAACTTCGTATATTCATAAAAACGGGCGCGGCATTTTCACCCATCGTTTTTAGCGATCAGTTTTGGTTCAGTTTGCGCGATAGCACCTAAAAAAAAACGTAAGTTGCCATCTCTTCCGCAGATATAGTTCTCTTTTTTTTTTTATGGCCCCAACAGAAACGGTAATGTCGTTGGAGCAGAAGTTTTGATGGCTTTAAAACTGCCTTTGAAGTATCAGTATTGCACACGACCCAGTAGAATTTTGACATGGTTGCGCAATAGAGTCAGTGGTGAAATCTAGTTCGATCCAAATGACGATGTCGCTACTAAAACACACCTTGCGTCATTTTTCTTAGTCCTAATTTATGCCATAAAAAGGTATGGGCCCGCTTACACGCCGTACAGTACGTTTTTTCATTAAAGGGCGGATAAAAGAGCATGCGAGGGTACAGCAGTGTCCTTCGAAAAAAACGTCAGATACCCATGTTGAGAGATAAAGTTCGAAAGAAACTTTGGCGACGTGTCTATATACTGTCGCGTGCTTAACGGCGATTTTGATGTTACGCAGACGTAAAGGTTCTTCCCATTCTATTCAAGTGTAGCTGCCTCACCTGCCGACCATCCAGGACAGCCTCATACGTCTCTCGACGGAAGATCTGCTTGAACGGCAGCTGGCTGCGGTGTTGTTGGACGCGGCGCCATAGCTCTTGGTCCTCGGCGTTGGCGGACGTCTGGCGAGAACGCCGTGAGGGAAAAAAGAGGATTGGTTGCGCCGTGAGGGAAAAAAGAGGATTGGTTGTAAAACCAGAAAAACTGATGCTTGCCAAAATACCACAGAATTCTTCGACACCTAGAAACACATTGCAGAGCTATAGATGAACCTTCAAAACCTCTAGGTCTTTATTGTGCGCAAGTGTGAGCAAAGAAAGGTTTACACAGTGCGTTTGAGCGCTGCTAAGGGGATGCTGAATTCACCCGTACAAGAATATAACGCGCAAGAAACCTCCTCTCTGAGAGTGCCATTCAATCTGAGGACTCTCGTTTTTCGCAATTAACCCGTTTTTTTTTGGCATAAAATGCGCCCAGTACTGGAACCTGTTTGTTCTGTTATAGGGAACCCAAGCTCAAGTTTGGGAGCGCGACGCCAGCGCCGCAGCGGCGAGGAGCGGAAACTCGGGGCGGCGCCGTAGCAGACGCCCTGCTAGCTTTGTGTGCACGCGCGACGGGAGAGTCGCGCGAGGCGCAATCTTCGCGTTGACAGACGCGGTCTCGGCGAAGCAAAAAGGAGGTAGTACGAAGGCCGTAATGTAAAAACCAAAGCGTATGTACACGGTGATCCACTCTTACCGCGAACACGCGAGTATGCGGCCGCGCTCTTCGGAGAGCCAGTGAGTCTGTCCCTACCATCCACGAAAAAAGTGGCAGACGACGCGCAGGCAAGTCGCTCGCTGCTCGATTTTCCAGCCTTGCGACTGCGAGTCGCAAGCCGCTGAACTAATCGGCGAGGCAGTCGAGCTTTTGGCAATGACGCCGTCCGCGGACAGTCGAGCTTTCGGCAACGACGTCGCCCGCGGCCACGCCGGGCGACGAGCTGCGCTGCTCCCTCGCTGCCGTAGTCGTCGCTAAGCCTAACCATTTCGCATCGCGGTGCTGCAGCTGAGGGCACTTCGGAACTGGCCAGCGCTGTAATAAAGGTGCTACTCGCGTCACCGTTTTACTATGTTCACCGTCACATAATAAAACAAAGACGTGATCGATTTCCGTGATGCCTTTAACTGCGGAGCCAGGTGACAACAGGCGAGCAGCACTGGGCATCAGCAAAGCGGCTTTGGAAAAGAAATATGCTTGTATCGCAGTTATCACTTCTACCAGCAGCTCGGTATTGGCCAACGATCCTCAAAAATGATTCATTTTTGACGTTGCTCTACTCCAGGGTTTGGTATGAACGCGAACAAACAATATTAGCGTATTTTTCTGACGGCGGCGGCAGGCCGGCCCTGAGAAGAGCGCCGCTGTCGCTGTCATCATGACGCTTATACGACTGCGGTGCACATCAATACCGTCACGACATCTTCCTGGTCGCCGTAGTGCATTGCGAATCGCACCGAGCGCGAGTGCAGGAGACGCGGTCAAAGCAGACGAAATTCTCGAAAGCGCGCAAGCAATGTTATTCCGGAGAGTTTTCGTTTCAAGCGAGAAGGCGACCCGCAGGTCGCACTTGCAAGTGCGAACAATGGTGGTCATATGTTTAGGGGTTCCCCAAGGTGGAGTAGAATGTTGAACTGTTGCCTGGTCGCATGTCCTTTCGACTCGCACGTAAGTGGGTCGCCCTGCGCATCGCATGCAACAACTGACAACTACGATCAACAAGTTTCTCGCTTTATTTCGCAGAGCTGATAGTACTTCGCATATTTCGAGCACATAATTATACAGGGGACTTACCTCTAGTTACATGTCATACAGTACGACGTTAATACTCACTCGAGAAACGCATTTTACAGTCAAATGGGCCTCCTCATCGTCGATCGTCTGCTCCACACAGTAGACGCGACTAATCAGTTTCCCTCCTTTAATTAAGTTTGCATTGCAGTACTGCGCGTCAGTCTGAACGATCGTATTGTGGCTCATGCAGGCGACACATCGCGACAGCGCTGGCGCGCGCACGTGCAAAAAAGCGCGCGTGCAAAGAAGCGTGGTGAAAGCAGCGCGAGCAGCGAGCAGCGCCCCAGTTTTTACTTTTCTCCCATAGATGGCGCTGCCCATCAGGCGCAGCAGCGCCACCCGGCGATGCTTTGGGAGCCTATTAGTCATCTGTAAAGTGCGTGGAACAAGAAAAGACGCGCATTCAATTTTTTAATTCTCTCCACGAGTACCGTTCTGCTCCACCGGATGTGCACTGTACCACTGGGGTCGGTCGTAATGCCGAACCCTCTGGCTGAACCGACCGCAGAACGACAGCAGAACGACCACACCTATGTGTTTTTGTGCGGCCCTAGAGGCAGTACTTCAGAAATAAGCAAGTTTCAGTGCAAACGATATCATGTAGAACATACTTCAAATTCTTAATGCTTCTAAGTGGACATGGCATTGTTCGAGGCACTACTACACCGCAAAGCTAGCAGAGATCGTTCCCCTGGTGCGAAGACATAAAAAAAAAACGCATGGTTGAGCATAAACATCGGTCGGCACCTCTGTTATGGTGCACGCGCTAGCAAAGAACATAAAATGAATGGCAGGTGTCTGCGATGCAGACAACTATCGTCAACCGTGGGTAAACGGCGATTCGTCATTTTTTTCTGTTTGGGTAAAGAATAGACGACCTGTTGGCAAACTGACTGAGATGGAAGGTGAAGGCTAGTTAAGTGCCGCAAATGTATATGAGCCGCTTTTCAGGGGTCCTTGTGCCACTAAAGGCCGATTCGCACGACGGTCCGTTCGCCCGGGGCCCACGTATCACGTGTTCATACGCCATTAAAAACTGGCCTGTGATCTCAAGACGTCGCGCGGACGCGACGGACCAAAGGAGCAGACGACGCGCTGGGCGTACAGGCGCCCAAATCTTTAACTGGCGTGCGCGAGCGACGACTTTTCTGTGCGTCAGCGCCACATGACGGAGCGAAGTTGGAAACAGGATTAGGCTAAGCGCATGCTCACAAAGCATGCTCGGCTGTGCCCGTCGTCTGCCAGGCTGTTCCTTCTTAAGGACTTCACCCCTTATTATCGCGTTTCGACGAGCAGGCAGCGTGAGTAGACGAATGGTTTTTCTCGCATTTTACGTTCCGAAGAACAGCGTTGTAGCAACCATGCGAGAAAATAAAACTGAAAGATAGGCTGAACACTCGCAATCATGCGATAAGCCGGAGAACATATATTGTTCATGTGTTACTTGCTGACGCGAAAGCTTTTTTTCATCTGCACGAAAGGCGCTTATCAACACTCCGCGTGCTTTATGCTTCAGCGTGGCGACGAAACTAAAAGGCCGTTGTGAAACTGAAGTGAAGCTGCTCTGCAGCCGTGCTCGCAGCAGTTCGGAACAGTTATCAGGATGCCACTCCGTGTATGTCAAGCGACAAGGCTCTGAATTATAGGGATGTCATTGGGCGGCTCATCGCAGAAGGAGATGCTAAAGCAACTGGAGTGGCTGGGGCTTCAGTGGGCAGAATCATACGTGCCTACTGGAACGAAGGTCGGATCGAAGATGCCCCTCGCTACCTCACCAAGAAAACAAAAAAAGTCTTGCAGATTGTTGCCTGAGCTAGTGATAACCCTTTCATAACGATAATGACCCATGTTCTCCATTCATAATGATAACGACCCATGTTCTCCGGCTTATTGCATGATTTGGCGTGTTCGGCATATCTTTCAGTTTTATTTCCTCGCTTGGTTGCTGCAACGCTGTTCTTCGGAACGTAAATGCGAGCAAAACCATTGGCCTACTCACGCTGCCTGCTCGTCGAAACGCGATAAGAAGGGTTGACGTCCTTAAGAAGGAACAGCTTAGGAGACGACGGCCCCAGCTGAGCGGGCTTTGTGAGCATGCGCTTAGCCTCATCCTATTTCCAACTTCGCTCCGTCATGTGGCGCTGACGAACAGAAAAGTCGCCGCACGCGCACGCCAGCTAAAGATTTGGGCGCCTGTACCACAGTTGCCAGATTATTATTTTTTTTAGTGTTTGGCAAACCTGGTCGAACCGCTTCTTCCTCCCGACCCATGACTGCGCGATAGAACGAAAGGAAATCGTTATTGAACTGCAGAGGCAGTCCTGCGAGTGGGTGCGGCTCTTTGTCCACCGCAGTGGCCTGGGCCGTCTTGCTAGCCCAGTTGCCAGAGCTAGTGCACGCATCTTCGCGGGCCGCCGCTAATTCCCGCAAAGTTACTAGATTACTTTTTCAGTTCGCAAACTCCGACGCCGCGGACACGGCCGCCGCCGCGCGCTCGATTCAGGTGGCCGTGCCGCGGATGTCGCCCTTGGCTGTACCGCCGAGCGGTGGCGCTCTCGTCGCTGTTTGACCGGCTTTTCGGCAGAGTAGCCACGCTGCCCACGTAAGCGAAGACTATAGCGAAGCGTTTTCGTGCCAGGCGTTTCTTTGTTGGGTTAAACTGTGCTGCAAGTTGATCGCTGCACCCGTGTCCTTGCCAGATTTATATCAGTGCGTTTCGAGCGACGCAGCTCATGCGGCGTTGGTTCCGGCTGCAACAGAAGCGCAACAGCGCCGGTGCATTCGAGCTATGCGTCCGGGAGTCGGTGCGGCCGAGCTATTGACCTTTCTGCTCCCAAACCAAGGCAAGACCAGCGTTCTACGTAATGAGCGACCGCAATTCACACTGACCACCGCCATGGCGACAAACGTTTTGTGGGAAGTGCTGGAAGAGCTAGAGAAGTGCAGCCTTGCTCGCTTGGGTTGTGCTGAGCACGTGTCGGCATTCACTTGTCAGGTACTGAACTTTGTTATTGCTACAGGAATGCACTTTTTCTCCAGCACGTCTCTTGTTTCTTGTAAAAACACGTCTCTTGTGACTGTTTGGCTCATTAAAAGTGGCTCCCATTAAGATGCATATGTTTTTTTTTCTATATGAATTGAATAAACTGCTTTCAATCTGACCTGTGCTATCACCGTCATTTATCGCGTTATATGATCTTAATAACATCGAAGTTTCACGGTGGTAGTCCTGAATCTCCCTTTAAAAAGCACGTATGCATCGTTGACTGTCTTGCTTCAAACCGATGGTACTTGGCCTTAGGTTCCGATATTTTCGGCGACATGCGACTCATTTATACCGTGTCGTGGCTCGCCGTAAGCATAGAGTCATTTAGTTTGTAGGGAAGTAAATGAAACAAAAAACTATACCCGACCAAGAACCGGACGTCTCATCGAAATAGCTAATGATTCAGACATCCCGATCGTACAGCTGCAACGGAAAAAGAATGGCACAAGTGAATCATGACCGGACCGAAAAAATCGCAACACGCGGCGCTTTTGCTGCCGAGTGCGCCGATAGCGAGAGTGCCAGGAACATTCCATTTCCTAAAGCGGGGGTGGCCGGCAGAAAGCAGCCCGCCTAGACATTCGCCCATAAGAAATGCAACTTCTTAAACGAACGCCTGTAGACGTCTTATCAGCCAAACCGTGTGCTAAGGCGGCTAAGCACATAATATAGTTTTATTTATTTTTTTTTTGCGCTAGCGTAGAGAGAAACGTTATCTTTATCACCGTTTTCCTTTAAAAATGTGCTGGGGATGCACTGTCAAAAGTAACGTGCGGCAGTGCCTGCTTTCGGATGGGCTGCTTTATGTCGGCCACCCCCACTTTGGAAAATGGAATGTGCCAGGCACTCTCGCTATCTGCGCATACGGCTACAATAGCTCCGCGTCTCGCAATTTTTCCGCTCCGGTCATGAGTAACTTGTGCTAATCTTTTTCCGTTGCAGCTGTACCTCTGCCGCCCAGGACCGTTCGCGCAGCCTTAATGCCAGTGTATTTCCACATTAAGAGTAATATTTATGCACTATCATGGAAATGTCTTCGTTAAACAGGGATTACCGGCTAAAAGTGGCGTGAAACACGGCGCTCTCGTCTGATAGCGATAGTTCGTGTGACGAGAGACCGGCCGGAGCGGGCCAACAGCGTCGAAAGTGCCCTCTGACGAGAGGGAGCCGAATGGGGCCACGGTTAGCCGCCGAACTGCAGCGGAGTTTGCAAACTGACCAGGTAATCTAGTAACGTTGAATTCCCGCGAGGGGAGAGGCACCTGTGCTTCCTTGCTTGACCAGTCCGGGGGCCGACAGCGCGCCTCTGTGTGGTGACGCATTGACACGTAGTGCGCGTGCCCGCGGACGAACGGACCGTAGTGTGAATCGGCCTTAAAAGTGCGAAAAGGGGAGGAGAGTGCTTTAGACAACAAGAAAACCAGTCATCACTGTTCGAAGCCTCTAGCTAGGGCTGAAATAGCGGAAGAGCTTCTCCGTATACTGGCCGAATTGTGGGTTACGAACAACGTATTGACAACAGCAATAAAGAGCGGAGAACAAATATTGCGTCAAAAAAAAAAACCGCAAGAGACACTGAAGAGGCACGCATGCTCATAACAGCTCTACAATAAAATAGGAAACTTGAACTTTAGTGCAGAAATATCGTCTTAGTGCCTAACTTTTTGGCCTTGATCTAATAACTACTAATATAATTTTTCAGCTCTTCGTTTCGTACACTTGTACGCACGTTGCGTTTCCTCCACAAAACACCCAGTGTATTGGGAGCGTAGAGAGTTTGTATATAAAAGTGATGAAGCAGTAACAACCTTGTCCACGTTCAAAATGGGACTATTTTTCCATAAAGAGTATTTAAGTGGTTAGTAACATTGAATGATGACAATTTGGACAACCAGATGGAGCGAGCAAATTCGCTTACAACGAATGGCGTGAACAAAAATTAAGAAATTAAAAAATTATGTGATCTTTGCAGACGATAGCGCTGACATGTTTTCCAGCGCTCTGAACAAAAGTGCAAGATCCGAAATTTTTCCAGCAGCAGCCTTTGCACATGCAGCAACTGGCGGCGCTTGCATGCTGGCCGCTGATACGGCGCAACCGCAGTCGTCGTCAGTGCGCTGCGGTCACGTGAGTCTCCCACATTTCATGTGTTATCGTTTCAGAGCGAACAAAAATTTCCCAAACAAACCTATATTTACAGCAGGGCCATTTGCGCTTGTTTCTAACACCCTAGACCCTTTTAACTGAAGCATTTCGTGCATTTTCGGTGACGTAGGTGCGCATTGTTCAGGAATATTGACTTAAAAAAATGGACAAATCTTAACTGAGTGGCAAGGTTTTGTACAATGGAAAAAAATAATCACTGCTGCTCGTGGCGGCCGCAAGGAGTATACTGTTCCAGCTATATTTCCCGCTATCCGTACCGAGAGCCGTATTTTGTGGCATTTATTTTTTCAAAATGAACATTTAAATTGTGGGGTTTACCGTCCTGTAGCGACACGTGGGTAATGAAGGACGCCGTAGTGGAAGTGTCCGGATCAGTTTAAACCATCTGGGGTTCTTTAACGAGCGCTGACACCGCACAGCACACGGGCAGCTTTTCGCGCTTCGCCTCCATCGAATCGCGGCCGGGTCCTCCGACTCTGTAGCCGAGCGCCTCAACTACTCACCGCAGCGGGTATATTTCTTTTTCAGACCTATTATTTTGCCCCCCATCTTTTACTCTTCGTGCCTTATGTTTTAGCCATGGTAGCCTGCAAAACTCGCCAACCACCGCCTCTGAGATTAAAGGCAGGGCTGACCGCTATCAAAGAATAAAGTAAAAAAAAACTCGTGAAGTGAACTTCGGTACTGGATTCGTTCCCGTGGCGATTGTACGGACTGAGTGTGCTCATTTTTCACACTAAAACTTCAGCAGACATTGATATTAAAACGAAAGCGATGAATTGTAACCGATACTCTAGAAAAAACAAAGCCTTCTGTGAAAGAGGTCATAAAAATTAATTATGAAGAGAATGCTTACAAATATGCCGACAGTTGTTTTTCGCTTTATCCTGTGGCTTAGATTACGTGGGTAATTCGGCACATCATATCACTCAAAAGGAGAAGAGTATTGATTTGGTCGAAAGAGCATAACATATATGCTCGAGTTGGTCACAGAGCTTGAAGGCTGTGCCATGTCAGAAAAAAAAAAAACTTCAAAGAGCGAGATTTAGGATTATTGTTCAGGGTGAGCTGTTAAATGGCCCGAGCCCTGCTGCGCTGAATAGAGGAAATTAAGATTGACGAAAGCGCAGCAAAAGGCGGAGAGGATTGAGCAGAGGCATAGGTGAGTGGCGTGGCACGGGTATGGCTCACGTATAAGGTGTGGGAATCCTGGCTTTCCGCCGTTGCCTTTGCGCGGCTGTGCCGGCTTCCCGCGTTGTTTCTCCTCTTTCCCTTGCTCCCGCCTCAGGCGGTGGAGAGGCGGCTAAGTGACTAATCACTGTCATTTGGCCACAGCTCCGCCCCGGCTCCCAAACAGCCTTTACCATTGGTGCCTTTTGGCGGGATTTCGGGACCTGCTTTGGCGGCCGCGCACCGCACGACCGTCCGAGCGGAGCCGAGAGAGAGATCCCTCCGAGACAGCGCAAGGTGCGTACGCTACTGTTTGTCCGTGCCGGCCTTTGCCGTTCGGACCAGTGCTTACTCGAGCTCGCCCGCACGTGTTCTCTGACCTGCAGCGGCTCGAGCCTGTCCAGCGGGGTCCAGCGACCTCCGACAGGCGTACCTTGCGTTGATTGCCCACTCTCTCTCGCAACCGGCCCAACGGTCGACACGAGAGAGAGATCACAGCACTGCCGCGGGGACATTCTCCTGCAGCGGCGTGCTAGCGGCGCGCATTGCTCGAGTCGCTTCGTGCGCGCAGCGGAGCCTTGCTCCTCGCGCGCCCCCGGGACGGGGTGACAATTGAGTGTGTGTGTACTGCTAAAGGACGACGTGAATAAACGTCTCCTTTGTGAACTTGGAGGCCTATTTCTTTGCGGCGAATCGCTCTCCTTCCCGCGGAGGTTGAGTGCGCCGCATCGGTGTCCCAGTGTGTGTGTGGTGACGGCGGATCGGGGCCCTGGGCTCGCGCGAAGCTCGAACCCGCGGTGGTTGGTGGCCTGTGCCCACTTAGAAACCCACAAAGGAAGCAAAAAAATAAAAATAAAAATCCTGTCTGTATAAATGGCACTGTTTTTTTTAACTGAACGTCCTAACCCAAGGCCATTGCGCGCTCTAATCTACCCTCTCCACCCTACACACCGGTCGCAATTCACCGCGACAGAACTTTATGACTTTGTCCAAAAATATGCACATAGAAAAGTAATAGTAAAAATTACAGAGGCGTTGTGTAGACCGCAATCCAGATAATGTTACGACTGACGAATTATCGCGCAGGAAGCACGCATTTATCGCCGGCGTTTACTCCACACGAGAGATAATGCGGAACGATTTCGGTTAAACTCAGCTTCTGGAATTCGTATCTGGTGTACGTTTAAGTAAGCTCTTTTCATTTTGCACTAAAAAAGAAACAGAACATTAACCCAGGGGAAGCGGCGGCACTTCGTATCGTACCTTAAAGAAGACGTCGAAGGCCATGCCGTCAATGATGGTGGGCACGATGCGGCGGTGCTTGATGATGTCGGCGACGCTCTCCAGGCGGGGCACTTCAGTCTTGATGGCCATGCTGGCCTGCATGTGGCTAGTGAACGAGGTGGTCGCGAACACCACGGCCACCCACCACACGCCTATCAACACGCGGGTGTTCTCCGGACACCGGGAAGGGCCTGCGTATGTGTTATGGCACGCGTCAAATTTCGCAGACGATCCAAGCGTGATGGCTCCCATGTGCTGTGAGGAGCCTTGTCATCGGCACCAGGAGCCCGCTTGAAGAATTTTCTATTCTAGCACTGGTGACCCTACAGAGGTAAATTTGGCCCAGTAAGTAATGCTTCGGGAGCACCCTGGTAATATGCATGTGTGGCTTTGGTTTTATGGGGTTCAACTACCTTCCTTAATGAGCTAAACGATTATGGACTTGATTTACATTGCACTACGGTTCGCGAGTTAAGCGACTTTGTTTGCCATGAATATAAATAGCTTTTTTTTCACCGTATTGTCCAGCCATACACAATACATTTGCAGTGTGTGTGTTTCATGTGTGCCTTTGTATCGCCTTGTAGAGAGGACCGTGGGCCCTTGTCAAGCTGTTTTGCAGCTTTTACCTACGGCCCCCTCCATCATTTTGATGAAAATAAACATTATTATTATTATTATTATTATTATTATTATTATTATTATTATGATTATTATTATTATTATTATTATTATTATTATTATTATTATTATAAAGCGGCTCAGACTATGACGGACGTCGTAGTGGAGGGCTCCGGATAGTTTCGATCACCTCGGGTTCTTAGAGTGCACAGACATCGCACAGTACACGGGCCTCTAGAGTTTCGCCTCCACGAAATGCGACCTCCACGGCCGGAATCGAACCCGTATCTTTTGGGGTGAATAGCCGAATACCATGACCACTGACCACCGCGGCGTCTGGTAATAAGAATGCGCTCAATGATGCAGTTTCGAGTGCAGGATAAGACTAAGGGGCAAGAGTGCGACGGCGTTCGCTAGTGATCGTTCTGTAGAACACGTTGCATCATTGAGGGAGGTTGCCAGTAGCGTATAAGCACAAGCTAAGGCTGAGACTTTGTGTACCTCGAAGAATGTTTTAAAAAGTTTACTGGGCAGGCCAGTTGGTAAGACTTTATGCTCAACGAAAAATGTAGCGTTTCGACAGGACAAATAAAGGCGAGGACAGGACGGGTCCTAAATTTACAACTCAATGGAAACGAACAACGATAAAGCGTCCCATCACTAAGTCCATAACACGCATGCGAAAATCTTGAAAGGATGCAAAAAAGCACCAACAATGATAACATAAAGGTCAGCCAGCAAAAGAAAAAGAAGAGCGAAAGCTGAATAAGACTGTTGTGCAAACTTAAGTGGGTTTTAAAAACTTTCGTTCTTTGTGTTTCAGTGCGTTTCTTTCAAAAAAGTCCTCCTGGCCTCCCGCCTAGCGTTGCGAGTTAACGTACTGAGAGGACTTCACTGTTAATGTCCGAGGCAAGGCGCACTGTCCTGGGCGGCGCAGAGCGCCCATAGGCTCAGCGTGGTGTGAGATGTTAGTTTATTAGAGCGGCCTTTTCCGTACGCTTTATCAATCACAAGGTTGTTCACATGCGTTTGCCATTGGTTGACGGTCGCGATGTTGTAAGCACGCCTCTTCATACCGGCATTGAAAGCCTGGCTAAGATGCGCCTAATTGTGAATTACTTTCATGCTCTATTTCAATTAAGGGATGAAACTCATTACAATGACTAAATGAAATGCCTCGTGTTTATTTGGCAAACGACGCACGATGGCTGCCTGCTAGACCTTGTTCACACTACTTAGCTTCAACGGCAGACGCTAGGCAGGTGCTTCTTATTTCAGACCACATCCTGTAGACAACATCGCTGGTACACGGAAAGAATCTCTTTTGGCGCTTCTTTGCACAGCCCACCTCGATATTGTCGTTTGCGTACACAATGCGGCAAAGCATAGAAAGCTTAGCTGGCGCTGAGTAAACAACACTCATATTGGCGCGTGAACCTACCCTCTTGAGGTTATGTGGAATCTTGTGTAAGTACGGTATAACTGCTACCGTTCTTTTTTTCTCTGCATCTCCGTCTTTCTCCTGGGGGCTGAATTTAGGATATCTTGTAGACAGGTTTCTGAAACAACGATCAGAATATGGCTTGGGTATCCCGCTGCTTCAAGGCGCTCCGCCTGACACTGAAAGCTCTCTTGCATTGTATGACTGTACGATTTTAAAGCGAAAGCTTTACTACTTGCACTTTGAAGCCTTTGCCGTGCGACGGCGGTGCGACGCGGAGCAGCGCTCAGTGGCCTTTGAGTCGATAGACTATCGGTTAGAAGGTTTTCGAAACGCCCGTGTGACCGGGATATAAAACTGTCCAGTTCCCAGCTTAACGTTATTCGCAGTCGATACCTTCCGCTGGAGTTGAGGAAAGGAAAGGCGCTCAGCTGTCTTATTTTGGTCGGTTGACACCTGAACAGTGCAGTGACAAAAAAAAAAAACGGGAAGGTTGAAACGCGGCTGCAGCGGCTGGGACTGAAATAGCTTTGCTTGCGGGTGGCATGCTGGACGGGACAAGAAAGCGCTGTGCACGACAAGAGACGCGTTCTGATTCAGAGCGTTCTTCTGCATCATGGACTGCTCGTTTCAACCTTTCCCGGCACCGTCCAGGGTTCGCTTGGTTGAAGCAAATTAGACAGTCTAGTTTCCAGTCCAGCCTTATTCGCAGTTTTGACCCCGTTGCTAGAAGTTATCTAAACCCTCCGCTGGACTTCAGGCCTGGAAATGAGCATAACTGGTTTACTTTGCCTGTGGGCACCTCAACCGCACCGTGACAGAACACGAATTGTCACCGCATAGATAATTACAACACTGCTTTCTCATTCTGATGGAATTCTTTGTGTATGATTAGCCAGCTTTCATTAATTACACCCACGGGAAAGGTGCATTGCAGGAAGAGGGTTCAGCTTACCTTTAGTCAAGAGCATAGCGAAGAGCAGAAACACATAGTCCAAGAGTTTCCCTCCCGCGCCGGCAAACTTGAAATTGTTCTGGAACATGACCATGATGATGGCGACAATCGCCAGCGAAACGCCGATGCCCATCCAGACCTGGGGCACGTCGAACGGGGACGGTCAGCCTCGAGCACACAACAAAGCCGTCGATTCTGAGACGACATGCAAGATAAATGAGCACGTACACTGTGTGCAGCTGTACGCTGGCAGAGGTCGCCAACGTGCGCGGCTTTGGCTGGCCGAGCTAGGCCTCATTAGCTGGCTGCGCAGGGGCAACACATTTTAATAGGATGGCGCCCACAGTTAGGCCAAATTCTTTCGATAAGTGCGAAAAATTCCAACAAATTATCTTCCGCTGCAATTGAAATGTTGGACATCTCAGGCTTTTTTTTTCTCATTCGTTATCCTTTTATCCTTTGTTTTTCAGTGGAGCAAAAGATATATCTTGGAAGTGCTGGCTCCTGCATTGGTTGAACAGAAACGAATTCATAGTGGAGGCCCTGTGCGCTGGCATGGAGACGTCATCGCTCGAGGATAACTAGTGCCACCTGTCGAACTAGTTGAAGGTGTGCCGGACGCGCTGTTCCCAGGAGCGCACAGATTGAGTACGGCACTGCTAACTAACCGCAGCCTGATGAAGTCCAGGATTTTTGGACATGATTGTTAATTCTGAGGCAACTGTGGAACATTTTAAGGTACTGTTATAAAATATTGAAAGTAAGGGTCCCTTCTTTCGATTCGTAGGAAAACCTTTCTTTTAATGTGTGTCCATCGCTCCCATAAAGTGGTTACGACTCCCAAAGAAACCAATGGGGAGCGATTTTGATGATAGCAAACACGTTGATAGCAGAAAGATGAAAGCCTGCCCGCGGGAGGTAGGCGAATATGTTGATTGTTATAATGGAATCTTACGATATATGAAAAATGGCGTTCATATACCACTTCCCGCTGAAAAATGCATTTGTTTACAATTTCTGGTGTGCGGGAGGCAAAATAAGTGTAGATGAATACTTAACAAGAAGCAGTTGGCCGGCTGCTCGCGGCAGTTTCTAACGCCGCTAAACATGCTTACAACGTTAGGTAATAGAAGTACACGCTTCTAGATTTTCTGGCGCCGGAAAATGCTTGAAGCAGATGAAGAGCGTACAGATGTGCATCTATAGCTGAACCCGCTTTTTTGTTGTTATACGCGCTCACAGAGGCTCAATACGCAAGTTTTCTCCAGCGACCAACGAGTGAAGGAAACAATATGGACAGCAGCGCATGGAAGCTTTAATGATGTGGTAACGGCCACAGCAGCATGACGTAGATTAATTTTTATTTTGCTGGGACGAAGCGAAATCATCAAGTAGGCCGTTGGACAAAAACTTCTCATAAGAATCTGTTGTCGTGGGCCCGAAAGCATAATAAAAAACAGCTTGACTGTGTCGAGTGCTGTCGTACCCGTTGTCAGGTGTTATCGCCCCAAAAATTTAATTGCACCTGTACTGAGCCCAGCCATCAGAGACGAAAAGGTCCGACATAATAAGCTGTCAATCTGAAATGTTCATTCGCGCACTTCCCAGCGCCTAATTATGTATAGTATAGTGGTATGCGCAGGCTTTGAGCCCACAACCAGAATAAAAACCAGCGACTGAATGCTTCACAGCATGCTAGAAATCGCAATATCGAAACAAAAGTCGCGAGGCATATCCTTAACATAGTCCGCCAGAGGAAACGGAGTCTCAACGGTTAGGTAATTAATAAGGGCAACTTTGGTCGCATCTTCGCATATCAGTATTTAGTCACGATATCTGACTGACATCAGCAGAAATCAATGAGGGCTGAATTAAAAATGGAGAAGCAGGCCACCTATGCTCCTGCGCTACCGTCGAACCTCTGAATGTCTTCCACGCGCCATGTAAACTTCTCGATAGCTGCGCAGCGGAAAGACCGATTATCGCAATTGCTGACGGCAGGTGGCGCTATATGTTCGGCTGCAACCATCACCTGTTCATCGAAGGCGTAGATGTAGCCGAAGACGTCGCTGACGAACACCTGTCTGCGGCCGGCCATGTGGCTCGCGTCTGCGTAGAAATAGGCCGGCAGCGGCTGCATGGCGCTCACACGGTCGTTGGTCAGAGCCAATGGCCCGACGGCTACGTCGCACTCCTAAAAGGAAAACGAGGAGTGAGACGTCGCGGAAGGGACCGTGGTGCGCACGGCCCCGCTGCGGCAGATGAGGCTATGACAGCGACATCAACTGCGGACACGGGGGGCAGTGCTCCAATGAAAATATCTGGAAGTGGGCCGCAGTTGGGCCACTACTCTGCTGCTTAAGCTGTTGTGTATGTGTTATCATCTCCGAGAAGAAGCACTTCCGCCCCCTCGCACGGCTTTGACATTTTGTGTGCTGTTCAGGTCCATGCGCGTAGAGCGAAAAGCTTGCCGACAAAACAACAGCAACAAAAAAGATGTGTCATGAATAACACTGTGCGACACTTCGTTCATTCAAGCTCCCGCTCCACATGGATAGCAAGCTGCCCCGGAACTTTCCACCGGAGCCTTTGCACCAGCGCAAGGCAACGGTGTTCCTCCCATTTTTTGTCGAGCAATGAATGAGAGCTTCGTCCTCTCTCAGTCATACCTTTTCCAGGAAACTTACCAGCGCATCGTGCAACACTGCAGCAGGGTAGCACGAAGTCGTCAGTGCCAGACATGGCGCTAATTCGTTAACGGCCCACCTCAAGAAGAAAAGGCAGGCTGTCACAAAAGGTTGAGAGGGCAGAAGCATGTTACGAATTCAAAGCGTATGGCCATAAGCACTATACAGTGGCTTGGATATGGAAAAATGGAGGAGGGAGCTTCATGGGTAAAGAGAGTAACGCTTCGTACGTTTTAATCGTCTGTTCATTTTGAACGGCACTGTGGGTTAAAAATTCCATTTGTTTGCGGTGATATGGTGTTCTGGTTCTCCAATTTCTTTGGGCAAGTGACAGTTTGGTAGCAAAACGGGAAGTAACCTCCAAACTGCTTTGTCAGTTAATAATTGCAAATCGCCAAATCCTGAGGCGACAATCTGGGCCGCAGGAAGTTCATCGATCGGTGAGGCTCTGTGCTTTGCACGTATCACAGCAGCGCCCCGAGGTTGAGCTGCTCAGTGTAGTCAGTAAGTAAGGCATCGCGGAGTTTGCTTTCCATGCGTGAGGTTTATCTTCAAATTCCAGTTGATATAGTCTGCGTGACTTTGGTACTGCAGGTTGCGGCGTTTTAATCGTTAAATGCTCTTCTTTCTCGACAGAAAACTATGATTGAAATCATGAATTCAACTACATAAAGAAAAGGGTGAAATTAATAAAGAAATGCACTTGAAAAACTCTTGTGAATAAATAAATAAATAAATAAAGAAGAAAGAAAGAACGAAGAAAGAAAGAAAGAGAGGAAGAGAGAAAGGAAGAAAGAAAGAGAGAAAGAAAGAAAGAAATGAAGAAAGAAAGAAAGAAAGAAGGAAAGAAGTGTGAGAAAGTGTGATGCGTGGGACTGACGTTACGGACGACGAGCCCCACTTGTCCGCCCCAGGAGCCATCGGGCAGGCGTCCGCCCCAGTTGCCGTCGGTGGGCATGTGGTAGGTGTACCTGCAACGCATGCAGACACAGACGAACAAGGCTGCAATTTATTTTGCGCTGCGACTGGATTTACTTTATCAATGTTCCTTCACTGGGCAGAGTTTCAGCCGCTATTGCAGCAAAAGAGGTACCAAAAATGCAGCGACTAGGGAGAATGCATCCGTTCTTGCGACAGCTTCGCAAGGCCAGCTCGGTTCCATTCAAACGAGCGCCTAGTCGTTGTTGAAAACTGCCAGGTGGCCTAATCACGTATGCTTTGTCGTCAAAAGCAGCTGAAGAAAACAAAAACTGGAGGGCCCACACTTAAGCTCACCTTTAAATGTACGACGTGATAACCTGAATGGATTATTGTTGTTTGTTGTGTTTTATGGCACATAGGCGACTAAGGCCATCATGCGCCAAGCACATGAATGTATTAAAGCCGATATATGCGGAATCGGTCATTCTCTACCCTACATTCATGCCACTGCGGGCACAGTGGGGTAGCGGCTAAGCGATGCGCCACAGCACCGACAGGTGGCTCTTTCAAACACAGCCACCGGGGCCTTCTGAGACCCAGGTTGCTCTTCCCGAGCAGCCTCTGGCGATCAGTCATTAATTTAACTGCCACCTGCACGGTGGGCGGTTTGACCCCAATGCAGGGAGCAGGTTGTGATGACGCCACAAGGTCACGTGACCTAGGTGGCCCATCTAGGTTGCTTCTCTGGGAATTTCTCGCTCACGCCGCCGCCACAGCCGGCGACGTCGACGCCGGGTTTTCCGCTGAACCTCTCCAGTCGCCATTTTTGTTTCCGTTGAAAACAAATATTTTTTTCCAGCTAAATAGTAAATTAGGCCTGAAGGAAGGTAATTTTTAGTTTTCCAGCGCAAAATATCAGCGGTTAATTTTTTACAGGGATTTGCTAAATTTCGTACAAAGTGTCACGATTGATGGATGCAGCAACACCCAAAAGCCAGAACTTGTCATGTAAAAACCTGAAGGATTGTGCTATCGCTATGTGCTTTGAAGATGAGCATTATGTTTGAAATAGCCTAAAAAAATGTACGCTATTATTGGCGGCAAAAGTGTATCCGCACAAAAATGGCCGCCGACACGCCACCTCGCTCACTGCTTCGCGAAATATTACTTGCTGCTATTCGCTCTATAGCTTAAAGATATCACCATAATGGCGCCACGAAGGATGCTAAATACGCCTGAAAGAAAGACATCAATGTTAGGTGGAGTACATTATCAGAAAAAGCCGTCAATTTGCTTTATTCACAATTGTGCTCAAACCGACTTAAAGAGGTAAGGTATCGAGTTAAACAGTTATTTTCTTTCTGAAAAACTCAAAAGTGAGCTACACTGTTCGACTAGTTGGTTCACTGTTAGCTGAAAAAAAAAGGATGAGAGCCACGTAAAACCATGACATGAAGAGGAGGCTAAGAAGGCGAGCGCCCGCCCTGGTCGCCTCCTCTAAGCGTCTGCGCCGCATGTCGCGCTCATCCATCTTTTACAACAGTGCAAATTCCATCACTGTCACCTATTGCCATCGGCTTAAGCGGGTTCCCTGCTTGCTTAGCGCCACAGAGGTAGCAGACCAAACGTCGGTATTGCCACTAATTGTTCGGAATAGTACCATGTCTGCTACTGTGTAACTACGCAGGCAAAACCGCATTCTTTATTTGGTACAGCTATATGCAAGACAAGTGTTCTTACTCGTCCACAGCGCACCGCACGGTAAACATTGCACAGCCGTCAAAAAATCCAGACGGAGCATCTCATACTCTTAAATGTGCGCATGCTGCTATTTAACCTCCAAGGACACAATGACAGTAATAATCCTCGTGTGTTGATGGTTACCTGTGAGCTAGAGCCGCGTAGCGGCTCTGACTACCATGATGCGGGGCTACTGCTACCCATTTACGCTCTGGCGTTCGGTTTCGCTGATAATTGGACCAATGTTTCCGGCAGCTTTAACTGCAAACAAAAAAAGTGCAAACCGATACAACCGTGCAACGAAAAGCTTGCGAACTAGAAGAAATAAGACAGTTGACCCGTTTGGCTTCCACTAATACGTCGTTCTTTTATAAAAGACCTTTGCTTGCACCCCACTTACATGCCGCTGATGTCGAGGGCATTGTTCTCCGGACGCTATAGTCGCCAGTACGAATATTCGTTGTGATTGCAAACTTAAATGGCAACTCTTTCGCCTGCGTGTCATCACTTGAAAGAAAGCAGCAACATGTGAATTATTGTAACTAGCATCAGTTCTTGGGAAATATTTTTTGTAGAGGGTTCTTGCTCGCATGTGAACGGACGATAAGCCCATTGCAGAATATTTCTCAATTTCTCCCCGCAATACTTTTTATGTGCAGTCATTGTGTTCGTATGAAACTACCTTTTATTCTGTGATGAGCTTCACGATTCGCGGCGCTGTACAATACGCTTCCATAAGAAGCGAAAAGGTAATCTGCTAGATTTCTTCACCCAATATTATGCGAAAAGGTATTTTATGCTGGAAAGGTAATACGCAAACGTTTAACGCGGCAAGAATAAACTAGAGCCGAGCGCATATATATAGAACCCGGATATCTCGAGTTACTGACTGTATCAAATACACTGATTATCGCCTTGAAAATCCTGTGTAACAGTATAGGAAGGTGACGCGGTGCATCGAACCCGAATTTCCTCTGTCGGTCGATATATCGAACTGCGCACCATGGCGCTTCACCTAACGGCGCTCTTTGATCACTTCGCACGCGGAGACAGGTCGGCTGGGTGGCCTTGGATACCTGCCGGCAGCGCTAGTGCTGTAAAACCATGTTACGAGGTGAACGTGGGTTGTGCTTGAGGGTGGTCTTCGATCTCTTGTACTCATTTTCCACGTCACATCACTGTCACGCGGTGAAGCCAACCTAACGTTAAAGCCTTGCGGCGGCACTAGCCTGGCGTGCTTCATTGCCGAAGGCGGTGCAGAAACCAACTGCACCTAAATTTTAATGACAGATTATTCTGTTTATAGTGTACTGGTAATATGACTAGACACCTTATAATTTGCACTGGCAAGTTCCAAAGAACCGTCCGCAGAGGCTTCGATGCGAAGCAGGTTAGGCATAGCAACAACTAGCGACCGGTGCGCTGAGAGCAAGTCTGGGGGCGGCAAGTCGGTGCAAGAAGCGTCACTACCGTGAATGCAATGTATCCTTGCTTCTAGGCTGCAGATAATCTTATCTTACGACGGACAAGCGCTTTGCGTTTACTATAAATGGGGCACTGGGCTTTTGCTCTGTCTCATCTCGCCTGTAATAAAACGCAGGAGAGATAATTTTTTTTTATTTTTTTATAGAGAGGGGTGATTCTGCAGCTTCTAGGCGTAAAGAGGAGCGTTGATTTGTTGACAAAAATGGTTCCTGTTATAGGCTGAGCTTATCGCTGTGTCTGTGTTTGCATACGCTGAACTAAATTTATAATTGTGACGAATAGCCTACCGTCCCGAAAAAAGCTCGCGTTTAGCGTACGTAAGCGTGAATACGCTTATGGTACATAAACAGCTTTGATTTACACTCTCTTTCTAAAGATGTCTGTGTACGCCGCGAGCAGAAGACGAGGCACGGAGGGACACGTTTTACATGCTCCCTTAATTAGCGGAGGCGGTCTGTGCCTTCCATAGTGCTGCAATGAACTTATGAGATGAAGTATAGCACGAATAAACTTTACGGTGGCGTTAAAAAAAAAAGAAACTGAGCGGAATTACGTGCAGTTTAACAGGCGGTAAAGACTTTTAAGCGCTCACTAGTACTCGCTACGTACAGTGTAACATACGTAAGCACACATTTCAAAGAAGGACGAGGAGGAATAAACCTTATTTCTTAAAAAAAAATACCTCTTGCGCCCTGGGAGGGCTCTTAAATGTCCAGGAGCCCTCTGGCCTCCACCTCACGCCTCGCCCTGATGACCAGTCTTAGCGGGTTCATCAGGTCGGCGGCATGAGTAGCGTGCTCCCAGGAAGAGCGAGATGGGTTCAGGATGGGCCCGATGACCCGCGGTTGCGGGCAGGCCCAAATAAATTTGTAGAGGTCAGCAGATGGGGCCTGACAGGTAGGACAGTGAGTTGGACATAAGGCCGGGTGCATGCCACGCACTCGTGCCGTTGAGACATACGAGTTTGGAGCAGTATGCATACTGCGCTCTCGTGTCAGTTGAGGGAGAGGTATGGCGGTTGGTGACTCGGCTGCTATTGCCGTAGTAAGTCATTATTGCAAGGTAGTCGGAGATGCCGTCGTCGCCGCTGCCACGGGGGATGGAAGAGGCTTACATCGGCGCTAGGAAAGAGATTTATCGAGCGTACGCATTAACGCGCCGATTACCGAGGATATCCTCTTGCCCAGATCCCCACGTAACGATTATGGAGTGTTGCGGAACGGGTAGTGTTCAAGTACGCGTGCGGCCTTGCGTGGGATGCTGCCGCGGAGAAAGCTTCTGCATGCGGTTCGTGAATCGGTGTACATAGTCGTCGCGTCGGTGTGTCGGGCTGCATGGTCGATAGCTATAGGGCTAGGGCGACGCATTCTGCTTCCCCTGTGCCTCGAGAATTTTGTACTCTTCTTCTTACTGGACATTTCCCAGCACACCGCCAAAAATTCAAAACGCAGTAAAAAAAAAATTACGTAGAGCACTTAAGACTACTTACGTACTTTGAAGGCGAAAACATTAATTTTTAATTTATATTTTTCTTTCCAATCTAATGACGCGCGTATTAATTAGCATACAGTCGTAAGGCAACGCATTGTCGCGTCGTGTGTCGTTCTCTTCCTTCGTCCCACGTTTTGCGCTGTTTTACCTTTGCATACACTAGGTTCACCTTTATTCGCCAAGAAGAAACGCAATCTTGTGGCCTATGGGCATATCGCTCGCGTGATCGCCTCGCAAGCTTAAGCTCTTAGCTTCAATTCCCCGCACCTTCCGAATAAATTTTGTTCTTTCCTGAAGATGTCATGAGGGGGGTTTTCTTGACCACTTTTCATGAACGCTGACGCCGCCGGATTTCGTTGCTAATGGGTCATATAAAGCTTTCGCCTTAAAATATCTCAATCATGTTTGTAAGCAAAAGTGTCATATCGTAATGTTTAAGAGAAAAAAAATCTGCGGTGCCATTTACATTGCGGACATCAAAAGTGCGTAAGAGGTACGTTGGCCGATAGTCTCGCAAAAGAGCAGTAAGAGAGAAAATACTGCAAAAAGAACAAAAGGACAGTGCAAAGGAAGGAGACAACCAGCGTTGGCGTTGAGCTCATGTTTTCTTACTCCCGTCCAGCCTTTCCGCTGCTCCTTTCTGCTATGACGAAGCAATTAGCCCGCATCGTACTCTCGGGAAAAGAAGCACGCAGCTTTGAGACAATCGCAAATCACAGTCCGTGTTGCCGATCGAACGCTACCTTGCCACGAACGGTGGTAGCAGCCTAGCCTCAACTGGCCCGAGAACCGGACACAAGTTTCTCGTCGCAAAACATGCGTGCAGCAACTCCAGCCGTTCAAGAAGCCTTGAGTAAGATATTCACTGTGGAAATGGCATGAAAGGAAGGTGCCTGTTCGACGGCTGCCAACTTATGCCTCCCGTAGTACAAGTGCGCAAAGCAGTAAAAAGAGCATGATGTGCAGTTGGTGTCGAGGGTAGGACTGAATCACGTTCGGCCGGGAGGATGCACTGGGAAACGTGAAAGACGCCTATAAGTTATGCTCGAAGATGACGTTCCGGCTCCTAACGCGACGGCCTTGCTTCAAGCTGAAACAAGTTTCCCGCGCTCGGAGCCAATGCGTCACCTTCTCACTACCGTTTGCCGTACTTGTTTTTAAAGGGCAACCACAATCCTTTTTGAGAATTCCGCCCTATTAGAGGATTAAAATCTATATAGGCTGTAGGCAAAGCATGCCTAGTGCTTTTACGCTAGCATTTAAAATAGTAACGTAATCAACGGCTAAATTTTAGGCTTCTCCTCACAATACCGGAGATATGCGGAGAATCTTAGTGTGACGTCAAAGGATGTAAGATATCGAATTTCCGCAGCAGTCAACCACACCCTGCCGTGTCTTGTTGGATGCTGCCAAACAACTCTCGGCGCCCTTTGTATTTGGTGGTGTTGGTTTTTCTCCTTGAAAGCAAGAGTTTTATGTTGAAAATGTACCGTTTCCTTCGTTGACGTCATGATGCGTCCCCCACTTGGCGCTGTGCGCTGCGGAGAAGCTTGAAGGGTGTCACGATTTTACGGCGATTACGTCACCACTTCAAATTTTAGCCTGAAAGGACTTCGCATACTTTACCTTCAAGTTTTACACATTCGATCCATTTAAATTCGTCGATTTCTAAAACCTATGCAGTTGTCCTTTAACCATCAATAGTTCTTAGCGCCTTTGCGCCTGAAGTTAAAAGCCAAGCCACGCATGCATACACCACGCCAGCTTGTGTCTATAATGGACAGCATGGTGGGGGTTGGAGCGTTGCAACGTGCTTGGTTTACAGTACGCTCCATTTTTGTATATATATACTTTCTGTACTTGTTATTAATTTTTGCTCTCTGGTTACATGAATTTACTGCCTATACTTCAGCACTATCGGGGTCAGTGTTTACTGGTTATTGTCAAATAGTTATCTGCCCTCGATTAAAAATAAATTTTTACCTAACATGGCTACCATTACGTCCTTTGACCCAACTGTCCTTGCGCCATTAACATCATAATAACGTATATAAAATAAATAATTTTTTGTGCATAGCAATGCGGCACGTATTACCTGTGTTGTTCGGGAAAAGATGAATCTGGCTGAATGAGCTCGAGGCTCTTATACTTTATGCTTATACTCTCTTATACTTTAAACTAGTTTATAAGCTGACGCGTTATAAGAGTGACCTGAGTTATCGGAGGTGCCATGCACATACACAGCAATACCCCTCCCCTCACCTCGTTTCCGGAAGCAATCGCCGCGCGACCGATTGTAAATGCGTGACAAGCGACACAGTGTATAACAACTTCTTACTGCGCGTTTGTCACGCAATAACACGCACTTGAGGCACGGGTCCACTTGTCGGCTTGCATGCACCATTCTACCTTTGTGCTGATTTCTACTTCAACGTACCCAGGGATGTTCATTCTCTGATTGAAAACACAGTTTTGCTGAAGAGCGGCGTGATTAGCAGTTGGTGTTTCTTGCAGTTAGTTTCGTGGGTGAGCTTTGGGCAGCACTACTTCGCATATTACCACAGGTCTTTACATAGCTTGTTTCTGTGCAGGGCAGCGTTATCGGGAGTTTGTGATTGGCCTATTCGTCACCCCCATGCCTTGAAGCAAAACCTCCATGAAGAGTGTTTGGAAACTTGCCAACGTAATGCTGGCAACTATCGGTAACTGGCCCGCCAGGCAATGCCGGCTTCGGGCTTGCATACTGCTGTTAAAAAAAAGAGAGAAAGAGCGCCGTTTAGCTTTTTAATGCGATAAATTTAAGCGGTCGTCATGCAGTTCCATACTTCTTAACGAAATTTCCTGATTGGGGCAATTCCTTGATGACGTCATATCAGGGTCACGTCACCGCAATGACCAATCCGAGAGCACCGCCAAAGTTGAAATTTCCCACGAAATTTCCCGATTGGTCAAGAAGGGTCATGTGACCTTGTGACGTCTTCACACCCTACCAACCGGACTATGATCAAACTGCCCACCGGTGCCTAATTTAATGCAGTTGCCCCCTGCCTACCGTGGCGCTGATGTTAGGCTTACGGCTGCTAGGGAACAGCAAACTGGGTCTCACAAGCCCCACCGGTGCCTGTTCGAAACAGCCACCTGCCGGGGCAGCCGCGCATCGCTTAACCGCGCCACCACTGCGCCGGTAGGAGTATGAGGGCTCCCCGCGATCTATGGATGCGACTGAGAGGGTCGTGATGCCATTAGCAGCATGTAGCAACCAGTGGCACAATAATATGGCGCTGTCAAAGGTGAAAATGTGAGGACGCCAAAATTTGGAAGTTCCTAAGGACCCCCAAATTTTGAAAATAGGCCCACCCTAGAAAATGAATGAAGATGGATTAGTATAATCCCATATGATAATCCAATGAAAGTTACTCGAAAATTATAGACGAACATTCTAGAAGGCCAATGGAACCGGTTCCAACCGGGGATTTGGGCGAGAATATCTCAATAAGAACATTAGACACTCATTAGATGTTAGAGAACATTGGACTAAATAATAACGCATTTTCTTCTTTAAGAACGAAGTTAAGATTGCCCCCAAGTTTTTTTTTTCTGCCGTGCTCCTTTAACTTCGGGTGCCATGCATTGGAGTGTGTAGTCAATTTCAGGACTTATTAAAACCACGGTCAGAATACATGGTGAGGGATATGGGCTGCTTACGTGAATCCAAGACAAGCCGATAGTGTTTCCACCAGGTAGCCAGCCAAGCCAGCCAAATGCACCGTCCCGTTTGGAAGCCTGGCTGGCATCGATAGGGGAAGAAGCTGAGAGAAAGCGAAATTCTTTTTAGCACTCCGCGCGCTCACTGCGGCGATTAAGAGCATCGTGGTGCTTCGGTAGTCCTTCTTTGCCTTCCTTAGATGCGATTATATTAGAAATAGGGTTTGAGAGCACTGCAGTGCTCGATTCCTACGTTAGAGAGAAAACAGATTAGGTTGTACTTTTAGGAACATACCGTTCGTCATTGAAGATATTTCTATGTTAGATGATGTCACTGTAACACCTCAAAGTTCCTCTATTTTATCTGCCCGCTATGCGCTGAGTGAAACACTGTCTTCACTAAAAATGTAAAGGATTTTTTTTTTCATTGTGGTCGCCAATACCCAACAGTTTTCCATTTGAATGACTGCACCCATAGCGATGACTACTCAAACTACGCATAGCAAGGCGAGAGTCATTTTTCTGCGTTTTGCTACCTTCACAAGCACTGTTCGTTTAATATCTCCCTAAATGTCTAATTGTCATATTCACATAACCTACTGCTTACAGCTCTATTACTGGTTCATTTGACCATCACACAGTTCTTGAACAGGCTAGAATGCGAACACTCTAGCTGATTACGAAGGCGCCACAGTGGTGTACAATCAGCATGAAACGCGTGCAAAGCGCTCTTGCAGTGCGAGACAGGGTATAAAAATCGAAATAAGACAGCACCTAATGATTGTCAGGCGACATACTCGCGCTCACCCGGCTTATAACAGTTTCATGTATCCTTACTTTCTAGGACGCGTTTCCTTTGGAACTTAGCAGCCGCAACCAACTTTCGCCTCATTTTCAGAACAGAGTGCCACTCGAGCGTTTTACACAAGTTTGGCGTCGTCTATGCCATCGGACTTCATTGACGATTCACTTGTTTTTCTTCTAAAATTCTTGAGCTCGAGTCAGGGTGCTGGCAGTGAAGAAGTGTCATGAATATTGAACAGCATACTTAGTTCAGTGCTCTGCATTAAAACACGTTGTTAGGAAATTTGGTGCATAGTTTGAGAAAAAGAAGCACAACAAAGGGCAGCGCACAGAAAAAGGAACGATGGGACATGCGCTTTCTGAATGGGAAATGTACTTCTCGACGGGAAACGCATGTCCCGTCATTCCTTTTTCTGTGTGCTGTCCTTGTTGCGCTTCATTTTCTCAAGAAATAAATGCTGTGCGTCCAGCTCAATGTTCTTTGAAAGCCAAGAACACTTAGCTCCATTATTATGAGGGAAGTTCGAAAAAAAGTCGTGGCATTACTGATATTTTAAGAGCAGCACGCCGTATGTTCTAAACGATCTGTAGGCCTCATTTATGCATTATTCAGTCTTTTCCCACTCCACTTAGAGGCAAGTTCTTTGCTCTCTCTGCATGTGCAAAAGAAATATGGTTGATTTTGTGAACTTCATAAACGGAAGCGTTCCTCTGATGCATGTTGTGCTTGTTTTAGATTCAGGAAATTTTTAGTTAAAGGACAACTTTCCGGCATTTCAGAGCAAAATCAAAAGCTTCTCTAAGACTGAATACTCACGGGAGCTGCCGCAACGCGAAGGGTCATGTTCGCCAGCCGTTGGTACCTGTTCATGACTATTCGGGCACCCAGGCGCCAAACAGAGGAGTTCGATTCCAATCCGCACTACCCGCAAGCTCTCACGGAAGTAATCTGCCCGTTCCGGAGAAAAATCGCCTCTTTCCGACGCCGCTTCTCTATAAAGACAGTGTTGTCAACCGCTCTCGGCTGTTTGTAGCCGGGCGGTTGTCCGGAAGCATCGATTACTTTAAATATTGAGAGGAAACTTGAGCACTCGAGGCCATCAGGACGTACAACAAGCAAAAAGAATTTCACTTCGCTTCCTCTGTTTTTATTTCCTAAAGTTTGTCCTTGCTGCAGCAAAGCCTTTTAGAGCGCTGGACAGAGTTGTGTTTAGGGACTTGGGGTACCGGGGTCGCTTGGACTATTAGGGAGGGAAACGCGGAACTTGTTTGCCTACAAAACACCACTATTGTAAGAAATGCGTGCAGTGTGCTCTATAGTAGGCTATAACTTTTCTACGGAGGGCAGGAAGAGAGCAGGCGCAATTGTTTTACAACTTTGCAGTCTCCTGGCTATTTCTTACCGCTTTTTTTTTGTCTCGCAAGAACTTCACGCATAGACCTTTCTTTCTTTTTTGTGTCTTGAATTAGTACGGGAAAAGCACTGCACTCTAATTCGAGTCCGTACAACAACCAACGAGGCGTTCTTTGGCCAAAAACCAGATAGCAAAACATCCAATGCTTATCCTCTGAAGTGCTGCACAGTACTGACGACTCTCAGTATGAACGCATAATAAAAACCGCGCGCGATTGTGCCAGATATGCCGGACTCTACCCTGAAACAGCGCCCGTAATCAGAAGGCCGGAATCTCGCGCCGTTTGTCATGCTGTCTGGCAGGCAGCCCCACGAAGCCTCAAAACTCGGAAAGTTAAACGCGCGGGCGAAAGAAGCGTCGGGCGGTCCAGCAAAGACGTAATAATAAATGATGTTTGTGAAAAAAGAACAGCAGCTTCAGAGGCGAAGCTTTCGCTGCGCAAGGCTGAAAGTAATTTACAAGCGATTGCTCTTGCGGATAACATCTGCTCGTTTGCTTCAACTTTAGAAACAAGATAGGAGTAGCGTATTGCATAAGTAATGGAACGCAGTTAGGCCCCATATCACTAATATCCGATCCCAAAAAACTTGGCGGTCTTTCAATAGATGCGCGTCGTTTAGGACGCGCTGAACTTGAAACAATTGAACGCAAGGTCCTATATAACATGAACTGGGGGGCAAATTGGTCGGACATGGTTCTTGTAAACCAGCGCAACGGCTCGAAGCCAAACAAGGAAGGGACAAAACGCAGCGCTGAACTAGCAACAGAATGGTTTCATTCAGGACACCAGTGCTTAACTACATGCTAAGAGCACGAATACTTGATATCCTAGATTACGTGCATCGACATAGCATTCGCACGCTCAGAATGATTAGCCTGTAAAACTTGATGTTCTCTATATCTGTGTTTTTCTGCGATACCAGCGTGTACTTAAACACTGGTGTCCTGAATAAAACCATACTGTTTTTAGTTCAGCGCCATGTTTTGTCCCTTCCTTGTTTGTCTTCGAGCCGTTGCGCTGGTTTACAAGAACGGAGCAAGGTCCTGGTAAAGGCTGCAGGTCAACGCTAACGTTGATTAAACGCCTTCTCTGTGGCACCTCGTCTTCCCTTTCTGCATTTCATGCATATATCTACACACCATGAATGTGCCACTTCACAAGAAGTCGACATTTTCATACTGCATTTGCAGACATCTTTAACATACTCGCTCTGAATTGAAGTGGCATAACGCTATATAGAAAACATTTGTAGACATTTCGGGGCGACTTGACTTCTCTCGGTGAACTGGCCAACAGATGACCTTATGTTACGGACTCCATACATCCTCCCCTCATCCTCACATTAACGGATTATGATCCTTATTCTCTCTCTTGCTTAAGCCCTCCCGCAGAGAGCAATTTAGAGTAGAGTGCCATATAACGATCCATCCTTGGCTTTTTTTTATTGCACTCAACTTTTCTGTCGTTTCTCATATCGCATTGCTCAGTAAGGGAGAAATGGGAAAACTCAAGTCACCTATGGTTTCGGAGCATGGTGACAAAACTCATGTGAGCTAAATGAAATCTGAGCTCTTCTTAGAGAATAGTTTTTATTATGGCTTAACCGGCGTTCCTTTAGCTCGAAAGCTAAATTAATTTACATCACCAAATGGTAATTAGTTAAGAGCTAGGGAAAACATGGAAACAGTTTTAGTGTTATTTTACAACATAAGTGCTAAAAGGCTCGTTTAGCTAAAATTGTTTAAAAACCTTTGTTTAATCGGTTCAGCACAATACTCTGAAATGGAAAACCTTAAATCCTTAACAGCTGCTCAGCCGCGAGCAATGCATAATCATGTAGCGCAGCGCCAACAAAATGTGTTCTGTGGTTTGCTTCAACATCTGACAGCAACAAGGCATGCATTATTGTTTTTCAAGTCGCAGTGCCATTTTTAATCAGAACAATAAATGTTATTTGTCATTATCTAAAAGGCCGATATGTCATCAACACTGTAGCTTTTTTTGCTCTCCTGTCATTCTTGTGCTAGCATTTTGGATAGAATAGAGTATGCCACGACAGAAAGTGATCACAAAAGTAAAGTTAAACTTCTTTGTACTGTGTGCATGTACGGGCTAAAGGAAAGCAGCAAGATGTTTGTTAGGCTTGTTGTCATGCTGTGCATGAAGACTAGCCAAATGCTTAAAACTTCCTGTTTTACAGGTGCAAAGCGGGATATTAGCCGAAATCGTGACGACACGACAGTGATGTCGTCGGCATACAGCGCATGCTGGATGCCTTCGACATCGGCCAATTTAGAGGGTAGGTGAAGCATTGCTAAGTTAAAGAGCAGAGGGGACAGTACAGCGCCTTGTGGTGTACCCCTGCTGCCCATACTGTACGGGCCGTGCTCTTCGTCCTGGATGCGCACGAAGGCCTGCTGCTCCGTGAGAAAGTGTTTAATATAATTGAAGGTGTTAGTGCCGCAGTCAGTCTCGCTCAGGTGGGCGAGAATGACGCTGTGCTTAACATTGTCAAATTCTCCTTTAAGGTCCAAGGCCAGGAACATCTTGTCTTTATGGGGGCACTCTACAGGAGTAAGCACTTGATGTTTTAGTTAGAGGAGTATGTCTTGAGATGACCTATGCGGTCTAAAACCGAACATGGTATCCGCGAAGGTGTTGCGATTTTCTAAGTATTCTGATAGTCGATCTCGAACCATAGTTTCTATGAGTTTGCCCACACAAGATGTTAAGGAAATGGGTCGGAGGTTGTCTGTATTGATTGGTTTGCCGGCCTTTGGGATGAAGGTGACTGGCGCAGTTTTTCCACTCTATGGGTAGAGGATGGTACCTTTCCCAGACGGCATTTATGTATTCTAAGAATGCTTCGAACGCCGGATCCGGTAGGTTGGCCAAAAGTTTGAAGCTCCCACGAACAAACAATCTATGCTAATGGCTTCTGACCGATCACACGTGGCTGCGGCCTGTTTAAGCCGCAGCCTTGTGTGATCTTTGGCTTGCGAGTATGTTTTTGCAGGCTAGTTGGTGCCTAAGCATTCTGGGTTTTTTGCGCAAAAGACACGACACAAAAGAAACGAGGTAGACAGGACAAGCGCTTGTCCTGTCTGCCTCGTTTCTTTTGTGTTGTGCCTTTTGCGCACAAAACCCAGAAATCTTTGGCTAATTTTCTAAAATCAGCCTGGATTAATTTTACGAAGTTAGTGAATGCCTTTTTCAGTGACCGGGAGGTGCGTAGAAGCGCATATTGTCCAGAAACAAAAGGCCGTTTGAAATTTCAGCTAGAAAATATATATCATTGAAAAGTTGGCGCGGTGGGGCGCAAAGGATGAGTTTGAAAGGAGAGACTAGACACATTCAATGAACGAACAGTTTATTTTCCCTCTCGATCTTAGAGGGAAATAGGGTTATAGATGATTCTTAAAGGATGCTTTCGTGATGTGGATTCGATGTTGCTAAATCACGTTGCTCGAGGACACTTCTGGAGAGTTCACGTCCTCGGTCCCGCCGAAAACGTTGGTTGTAAACCCTATGTCGCCGCCCTTGGCGGGGATAGTAACCAACTGGGTAACTCCACAAACATCCACCCAATAGATCACTGTGGAAAGGCAATCATTACCAATAAATGATTGGGAAAGGAAAAAAACAGCCAATCCATAATTGGGGAAAGAAGATAACGACCAACAGTGTACAAATATACACTTTCTATCATGGAGATTTCAAAGGATTTTCCCTTCCTAGCATCGCGAACATACTCGATTTCCCACGGGTGCGGGTTGTTTTAACCACCGCTGAACCCAGGTTCGAGGAAAGCCTTCTTCAACGGACGGAAAAAAATTCCTACAAAGCGCATCAATCACGTGTCCCTCCCCTGCAACGTTTTTAGATCCCTTTCAGTTTGCAAGCTCCCCCACGCCGCGCCCGAGAAAGCGGCCCCCGTCCGCTTCCACTCACCACGCGGCGCTGCTGTCGCTGTCGGCCCGGAGGCGCCGGAGCGCTCGCGCTTGGCAGTTGCTGTGACAGCCTGTTCTCATCCGCGATAACATCGGGAGCGAACACGTCGAACTCAAATTTGCTGTACTTTTGGAGCTGTCACGTTGAAACTTCAGCCTCATGGTTAAAGAAATGTTTAACCTGGCTAGTAAGGGTGAGATAAAGAGCAGGCTGATGCCAGTTCGCAAAAAACCAATCGTTTGCATTGCGCTTTATCGCATCACGTTTGCGACGTTTAGCGCTGATGATATGCGTATGTTGGAGTAGAGCTATCGATATTTCTCCGGGACAATGCACGAAACATTAATGAAAGGATAAAACTAGCGATGTTCCGCTTCTAGATAAGTCACGAAATTCCGCGCTATATTATCAACGAAGCACCGCACATGCGAGCAGCATTTTGCACGTTCTTTAGAATTCCAATTTCAAAGAACACAAGTATAAATGCAGACACACTTAGCTGGATGCAGGGAGGGAATAACTATAGAAGAGCTTTTTATTTGCAATGATAGCACAGACAGGAGCAGCGTACTGCACTTTCATTTTTAGAATGTTAATTTCATTGAACACAGACAAGCATTAAATGCAGACACACTAAGTCGGAAGCACGGAGGGAATGGCTACTTGAAGGCGAGCTTTTTTATTTGCAATGACAATATTTCTCTGTTCTCTAGCCGACGGTTCACGTCTCTCGCCTAGAAGTGGATGCGTGTCACTATGACAAAATGCAGCACTTGGCATGTAAAAGTGGCCATATGCTCTGCACATCCAAGCCGAACAAGGTTTTGCAATTCAAACTCGTCTAGCAGCTCCCAAAAAACGTCCCTTTCAAAAACGGGACCTTCCTTCAAAGAAATCGGAATTGCTTTGTTTACAATGTTGGTAAACTCTAGCATCTTTTTGGTGGGATGCTTTAAGCACCCTTGCTTGAAGCTTTTTTATACTGTAAGATAAGCGTCACTGCCAACAACTGGCACAGGACAGCTGATATCTTCCATGCTGATATCTGCTGGCTGCTCCAAATCAGGCGGCGGTGACCATGGCGTAGACGCGAAGGGCCACGCTGGTCGGGCTGGATGGATGGATGGATGGATAGGAGCGCCCCCTTTGAAACGGGGTGGTGGCAATGGCCACCATGCTCAGCTTTTCTTTCTTTATTATTTTTTTTGTTTACTGTGTTGTCAATTCTCATTAAGATTCTCCATCACCTTTGCCTACGGTTTCCTACTATTCTAACCTTATGCCACATCTCTGCTTTTCAGCCACCAATCCTCCAATCGCTTTTTGCTGACTTCCACTGCAGATTTATTTACATGACCATTGTTATCTTTAAACCCTAGGGCCTCAGAAAGAGTGACTGTGCCTGCATCGACATCCGGATGGATACCATCACATTTGATTATGAGGTGTTCAATTGTTTCCACAGATCTACCACACAATGCACATCTGTCATCTTCTTCGTTAAATTTCTTTTTGTAGCTGCGCGTTCTAAGACACCCTGACCTAGCTTCAAAAAGTAGGGCACTGCCTCTTGAGTTATCATAGAAAAATTCTTTCCTGATCTGCCTTTTCCAGAATCGATATAGTTCTACACTATGTTTCTTTTCCATTGAATTAATCCAATTTTTAACTTCCGCGTTTTTAACCTGTCGTTTAATGCTCTTTCTTTCTCCGTCCTCATGACCGGCATACTTACTGGTTAGTTTTCTAGTTCTTTTCCGCCACTGTGAGTCAACGTTCTTTCTGTATAAATATTTAAATACCTTAGCTGCCCATCTGTTATCGTCCAATTTCCTCAGGCGTTCTTCATATAGTATTTTACTCTTAGCTTCCCGCGCCTCGAACGATGCCCAGCCCATATCCCCTTGTACTGCCTCGTTTGTGATTTTGCCGTGGGCACCTAGTGCTAATCTTCCAACAGCTCTCTGATTTACGTCTAATCTCGACTGAACTTCTGCCCTTAAGCACAGAACCGCATTGCCGAAAGTAAGTCCCGGCACCATTATTCCTTTCCAAATACCTCTTAGTACTTCATATTTGTTGTACCCCCATAATGCCCTATGTTTCATTATCCCGGCGTCTCTTCGTCCTTTTGCCCTAAGAGCCTGTTCATGCTTTTCCGTGTATATCTGCCCTTCGTTTAGCCATATCCCGAGGTATTTGTATTCGGCCACTTTGGGTATTTCGTGGCCTTGTATTGTAAGCACCTGATCAGTTGTATCGTTAAAAATCATCACACCTGATTTAGTTGCGCTAAAACTGAATCCTAGAGCGTCTCCTTCGTCTCCACAGCAATGAACCAAAGTTTGTAAATCTTTCTGGCTATCTGCTAACAGTACAATATCGTCCGCATTCATTAAACCCGGGAGTCGCTGCTCAACTACATTTCCGCCTAATCTGTACGATAGATTATAACCCAGATTACTTTCTTCTAGCCTTCTTTCCATATTTATCACGTAAAGCATGAACAGCAGCGGTGATAGAGGGCAACCTTGCCTTAATCCTTTGTGCACCCCTACAGTTGTGGTACTTTTTTTCCCTTCCCATGTAATTTTAACTTCATTATCTCGGTAGATTTCCTGTAGAAAATCAATTACCTCATCACCAATACCTAAATCTTTCAATATGCTCCACTGGAGTTCCCTGTTCACGTTATCGTATGCACCGCTTATGTCTAGAAAGGCTATAAACAGAGGTCTATTTTCCGCCTTAGCTATTTCTATGCATTGGGTAAGCACGAACAGGCTATCATCTAACCGCCTACCCCTTCTGAACCCATTCTGAAGTTCTCCGAATATCCTATTCCCTTCTACCCATGACTGCATTTTTAATTTCACCGCCTGCATTGCCAGCCTGTACATAACAGATGTTATCGTAATCGGACGGAAGGATTTTATGTTCATCTTATCTCCTTTCCCTTTATAAATCAAATTCATTTTACTCTGTCTCCAGCTGTGCGGAATTTGCTGATTTGTTATGACTGCCTCCAATGCTTTTATCAGCGCGTCCTTGCTTCTTGGGCCAAGTTCATTAATCAGCTTAATTGGAATTTCGTCTATCCCTGCGGATGTGGTTTTAGGAATATTCGCTTCCGCCTTTTCCCAGTTAAGACTAGTCAGTTCTAAGCTGTTCTCTTTTGTGCTGTCCTGTGTTGCCGCCTCACTTGGGGAGATTACCCCATTGGCGTCGCTAAAAGACGCAGCTATAAATGACGTAATGTAGTCCACAGCATCGTCTCCCTCCAAACATTTTCCCTCAGCATCTATAATCTGTTCCTGCTTTCTTTGATTTGTTTTTCCCAACCAGCTTATATGGTTCCAGAATTTTCTTGGCCCCCCTTTATTTGCCTCGCGAACTTCAGCCAGCCATTCATCAGAGGACTGCTTTATTTTAGCCTGGACTAGGACCTGAACTTGCTGTTTCTTTTGCCGATAAGATTCCCATTTTTTTCCTATTTCCTCTACAGATAACTGCGCCCTCTTTGCTTCTCTGTGTTCCCTTGAAGCCACCCGTCGTTGTTCGATGGCCTCCTTAATTTCCATATTCCACCAGCTTCGTGGCTTCCTCTTTCCTCTCCAGCGGTTAACTCCTTTCACTTGTTTCATTTTTGTAGCGATGAGCAGTTCCAACTGATTATAATCCCAATTTTCCATGTGGCGTTTCTCAATTACTTCTTCTATATCGGCTGATATTAGCGCTATTTGTTCATCATTTAATTTTGCGTTGTCTTTTGGACTTCGTTGGATTTCTCTTTTGACTAGGGCTCCCAACTCTAGACTAATACGTTTATGATCACTTCCTAGGCTTTCCTTCCCCTCTTCGTCTATTTCCATTATTGCGAGCTTGCTATAGATGCCCTGCGACATTAGACAGTAGTCAATGGTTGTTTGCCTGTTACGGGATTCCCACGTGATTTGTCCCTCACATTTAGTTTCTCTATTGACAATAACTAAGTTGTGCCGCTCACACAAGTCTAGCATTAACTTCCCGTTACAATCTGTGTATCCATCCAGATCCTCGATGTGGCCGTTCATGTCTCCAAGCAAAATAATATCGACACCGTCTCCAATCTGCTTTATATCGTCATTGAGGCACTTAACTAGATCCTTGTTTTCTTGCCTGCATTCGTCCCCGGTCCCTAAATAAACTACCCCTAGCCATGTCCTTTTGCCAGCAATTGTACCTGATACCCAGACATGTTCTTTGCAAGTTGATTTTATTCTTTGCCAATTTGTTCCTTGATGTATCAGCATACCTACTCCTCCTCCCTTCTTCTCCGTTGTTGTTCTGTTGCACCCTTCCCGGACATAGCCATCGATGAAAGGTGGATCTTCTAGATCCCTCAGATGTGTCTCGCATAGAGCGTACACACCTACTGCTTCGTCCTTTAACTGCTGTTCTATTTCTAGCCATTTCGCTCTCTTTCTACCCCCTTGCATGTTTATGTAACTGATCCTGGCGTTAAATTTCTTTTTCGTAGTTTTCTTTCTGGGCCTCCTAGTGGCCATTTTGTTGGGATCAGCCGCCATTGTTACATTTACATCGCTTCTACCTACACCTACGCCCTGAGCCACCGTGGACCCCCTAAAAAAGCTACCGCTCGGCCTCCCAGGCGCCTGCCTATCTCTTCTCCTACCCTTCCACTGAAATGGATGCCATCTCGTCCAAAGTCTCTGCCCGAACCTGCCCTGTGCACTTCCTTGTTTATTTCTACCACCTCAAAGCCTTTCTCGAGGCCTAACTGCCTTATCTCGCGATTAAGATTCACAACGTCTTTAGCAACCTCTGCATTCCTTCCTTGTACCTCCGGCACTGTGCACACCACGATCTGCGCTTGCTGTGCTATCGCCCTTATACCGTCAACTCCCTCAGCTAATGTTTTCCCTACTTGTGCGGCGTTACCATTCAGGACATCATTTAGCCCCGCCGCTACCACTACCAAGTTACGCCTTGCAGCCTTCTCGGAAAGTTCACTTTTAGTCGCTCTCAGGACATCGTCCATTGTCTTTCCTGGAAACACCCCGACTGCTACCCGCCTATCACCCTTCACCCGGTCCAGAATAGCTCTTTTGCAGCGCCCCATGTTTGAGTCACCAGCGATAAGCACTAGGGTACTCTGCCACTCCCTCCTAACTTCCAGATCTTGCTGCCTCTTATCAGCGACTGTGCCCTCATGGCGTGGCGAGCGCCACCGCACGGAAGGAAACGGAAAGGCGACAATCCGCGCACCGCAGCTTTCAAACTGAAAGGGATCTAAAAACGTTGCTCCCCTGTGCATGCGAGTTAAGGTTGACTCGTACTAAAGAGCGGTCATTCTTCGCGTCTGCAGTTAGGAGGGCATTGTATTGTTGACCACGCCTCGAGCTGTCAACGAACACCGCCTTTGACATCGCATGCTGTTACCAGCGGTGCCGCAGAGATGGAACAAAAGTTACGTGAAGCAATGCGCATTACGTTGGCTCATGGTTGCACGTTTGCGCCTGCCTCGCCGCAAGAATGCGCACAATGGGATGAGACCCGGCGTATACGTTCCTGGAGGGGCTTGACGTTTTCTGTATTCTCTAAACCCTCCGCTGTCGGGCTCCACTTACCCCGCTTGGTATCAACTATGACTCACCCCCTTCTGTGCCGTTGTGCGGAGGGCAGAAAAAAAGAAACTCAATGGGCATTCATTTTCGTGAAGCCAGACGCGGCAAACACGCATAGCCTAGGAAACTTCACCCGAACAAATGGAACCAACTTATTAATGAAAATAAATAATACATGACAGTGAACGATATCAAAATGTTTTATGAGAGAAGTTGTTGTCAAAATTTAAAAGAAAACACAAACTCAGTAATTTCCGTAATTACGGCGACTGCGGTGACTGGATGATCCCGCGGAGGTCGCGCGCAAAAGATGGCTCCACCCGACTACCCGCTGATCCCTGCTGAACCTGCAACGGGGTTCAGGGAGCCGACCAGCAGCGCCGCGTCTACCCCGGACGCAGCACCAGTGAGCACGGTAGCTGCGGGTGGAACTTAGAGAGCACCCGGCAATGATGCAACGCAGGAGGGTGTTCCTGCGTGTGGTCGATCAGCTGCTGTTGGTGGTGCTGCTGCTGCACGGTGGGAAAGCAGGAGGACGACACGCTACTTTAGTTCCCTCTTCAGAAATAGCGCATGTGCGCTCGCAAATGCATATTCTACGGCAGCGTTTGGTGTGGAATAGGACTAGCAGGAACACGTTTCGAAACAGCCGGGGGGCTAAAACGGCATACATTTACTCTTGGCCAATTCCAACACGCAAGACTCCAAATAAAAACTAATAAATAAATAATAATAATAAATTCCCCGTCGTTATGACTGATATTAGTGATATTTCTTTCCTTATGAGCGTCTATGTGCGTGCTATTTATCAAAATGTCACGCTTCCTTCAGCACTATGTTCAGAAACACGCTCCTTTGAGATGTATACATATAAAAATATAGTGTAAATTCCCCCGTTATTCTAAAGCCGCAGTGGCGGCTCAGTGCTTACGGTGCTCGGCTGCTGACCCAAGATGCGGGATTGATCCCGGGCGCGGCGCTCGCATTTCGACGGAGGCGAACGGATAGAGGCCCGCGTACTATGCGATATCAGTGCACGTTAGAGAACCCAGGTAGTAAAATTTTCCGAGTCCTCCCCTATAGTGTCCTTCATAGCCTGACTCGCTTTAGGACGTTAACCACCATAAAAGCAAAAACTAAACCTTCATTCTAAGGAGGCCAACGAAAAAAATTCCATCATCCAGACTTGTTCCGAAAGGGTGATTGCCTCGTGGCAGAGCGTCTGGAACTATCCATTTTGAAAAATTAACACACTCGGTGTACACACTGCTCCTTAGTTAACATCTGGAACACATGAATCACAATCATTATACGCATTCCTACGCTTGTGCTTGCGTACGTCACCACAATGAGCGCGACGAAGGCCTACTTTATTTTTTGCAGCGAGCTTTTTCAACTGCCTCATGCTTTCAGGAAGCAGCCGATGTGTGTCGTTAAGGCGTTCCCCCGTTCTTAGCTGTCTTTTCTTTTTTCTGTCTATGTTTGGAATCCCGCAACACCCAGGTGGATGCTTTGCGAACTAGCCCATTACTGAGCGTTGTGACAATTATCGCTATCGAACTCGCGTCCATCATTTTTGACGTCCATTGCTTAGTTTGTGTACACTACAGCGTTGGTTTGTTGTGGCATCAGTATATACTGCTGCCACAGCGACATTTAAAAGCCTGAATATAGTGCGCTTTCCTCTTCCTACATGCTGAGTCCTTCAAATCATCATGTACTCGTGGTTCCCTTGTACTGTGGAGGAATTCGGATGTCCCGGCTTTGCAGCTAAAGTAGCAGGAGAAGTATTTTAAAATTAAAGTAAAAGACGTGGAAGAATCTGGTAGCTTCAATAGGCTGCCAGAGTTTCTGAATGGACCGTCAGCACTCAATCCGCAGGTATTCCTCTTATCATTGAAAATCTAACTAAAATCTCCGTGAACGGCCTTTTTATTTGAAGCTTTCCTCCTGTGTGTTCTCCGCGCACATATTAAAAGCTGCATTAGGAGTAACAGTCGCGGTCAGATAAAGGCACTCTGAAGACAACGCTATCAATTTTTTTTTGGTAGTAAAATCTGAGAATTCGGCATTTCGTGGCTTTGTTTTGTGCGGCAGCTAAAGGTGCATTTATTGCTAAGAGATTTGAATTCTAATTTGACAAAATCTTCCAGCTGCTCATATTCAAACTCGCGACTCTGATGACGAAATTGGAGAAAGCGACGGAGAGTGGCGGATACGGGGACTCCGTGATTGCTGGCTCCGAGCGCTGGGCTGCCGCCTAGCAGCAGCCGAAATGAAAGCTACTGCAGGCCGGATGTTGAAGGCCTCTATCAGCCGTTGTCGCTTCGTTTACGTTTGCAACAGCGTCACGATGAATCCTGATTCAGATTCCGACAAAGAAATTCGCGCAAAAAACTTGCGGCTGTGTTCAACGAGCTCAGCCCCCCACAGGGTGCGATGCTTTTGAGGACAGAGGTGGAACATGTGGTAAGAAAGTCCTAGCGCCGAGCCACCATCACCGCCGAGCCACTGTCATGACCATTGTGTAGCTTCCGGTACGTGCGGGCATATTTATGCTCTGTAATAATACTCCTCGTAAGGCTCGTTATGCAGCCCAGCGTCTTTGTACGTTGACGAAGCGAACGCGCCGCGCGATGCTTTTGCTAACGTGGAGGCGCTTGAATCATCATTAATCAAAGCTCTTTTTCCGTGTCGTAGGTGTGTGCCGTTGCACGAACATCGTCCGAGGAGCACTTAGAGAGGCATTTGGAGGACCTCTGCTGCTCCACGCATTAAAATAAGGGTTTAAAATCATACACGTTCACGAGAAATTTGATTTACTCCTCTGAAAAAGAAACACCTAAAGGAAAAAGCGCGTAATCACTATGAAGAGATCGCTAATCTGTGGAAAGCAAACCGTCGTTGCTAGGGTGTTGACTAAGCTGAGAAAAAAGTTCGTGACTCTACTCTGTAGACAAGTGTAATACCGTACGAGGCTAAAAACAGCGCTAACGGGGACGAAGCAGAGAGAGGGACACGACGTTCTCTGCTTCGTCCCCGTTAGCGCTGTTTTTAGCCTCAGGTCATGCATCAACCAGCCCAAATTTCCATCCTTTTGATGTAATACCGTGTTTCAAAGGGTTGATGGTCCAGAACTGTGCAGCATCTTTTGTTGCGAAAACAACACTACGCGAGTCGCCGAGCCATTTGGCGGAGTTGATCAAAGGCCATACTGCGCATGCGCGAGGAGCGGTGACGTCACACGGCGCACAGATGGCGCTCCGCCGCCGTTGCTGCGCGGGTGACTCAAAGGTGCCGCCGCCGCGGTAGCGTGCCGGTGCTGCCGCCGCTGCCGCGCGCTCACCATCGCCTCTCTCTCTCCTCGTTGCTTTCGCAATCATTCATGGTTAACCACAGCTAAACCACTGCCAATTTCTTTAATTACAAGGTTAACCTGAGAAAGCCACCAGCAACCCGCATTCACACCCAAGCAACCGACCAGATGTCTGCCGATGACAATCGCTTACAGGTCTTCGGGGCGCTCCATCTACGACTGCTGGTCTCGGGGGCGTCGGCGCTGGAAGGGAACTCGTCCAAGATGAGCCTCCTAGAGTTCTCGTCGCTGTCAGTGTCGGCAGCCAAGGCGAGTTCCCATCTGAAGCGCACGACCGCCGAGTCGGGGGAGAGGGAAGCGCTATGGCACTTCACCGCTGCAAAACAAATAGAACCGCCCAGGAGATGCGTTGTAGCTAAGCTCGAGAACTCTCTTCACATGCTCATGTGAATCCAGAACGATTCTTAAAGTCGACATTGGCCTCCGATTTGAGACGCCGGAGTTCTGGTGCCTTTCGGCCCCTTGTTGTACTACATTACACAGGCACCTCCAACAGGCATATCACCGTTGGGGAGGGATCGCGAACCGCAAGCGCATTGTCCGCAAACTTAACTAACTTCAACGCTTCTCTGCACGCAGCTTGGTTGTAGTAAGACCCAATGGCGATTAGCAAATTGGTAGTTGTATACTATGAAAACCCATCTCGGTTTGGACTTCACTCAAAACGGCCTGTGCCGATAAAATTTTGACCTTGAAATGATAAGCTGCGCGGTCACAGTTTACTAGGTTATAGTGAATACAGGGCGCAGAGCAATTGGGGCCGAATATGAAGAATAATTTTCTGATCCTCACCTAGGTACACTGAAATGCTGAGAAAGTGGCGCTAGCATCAAATATGCGAATCATGTGGATGAATGAGCGCAACTGAACTCGTGTGTATTTTATCAAAAGGTTCCAGAGATCACTTCTAGGCCCAAGTTTGATTTTCACGTCAGCTCTGCCACAAATTATATTCTTTAACATTAGATGGAAATAAGGATATGGCTGCTGATTCGTATTAATCTAAAGGGTATAGGAACACTGTGTGTAGTTCCAGTGTATCCTAGTAAATATAATTATTCAAGATTCCGATGCCACGATGCTAGCTGGTGCATAAAGCTGGCTGGTGAAGATACCAATAAAGTTTACTTTATAATCTTCAAAAACGAGGCCTGCTGAGTTGTGCAGGGTCTACTGCTAAGTGGCTGCCTGATGTGGACAATGGCTGGTCATAAATTACAGGCGTGAAAATGACCACTGGCATGTTAGAGCAGGATGACAACTTTGCAACGTCAAGAATTTCTTGACCTTGCAAAATAGACTCTGTCATTATATGCAGAACGACTAGCCTGCTTCCATCCAGCCATTTTCGGTTTATGGCTATGGGGATTCGCGCTGTAGGGAAGGCAGCCGGTGCTTCTGCCTCTCGACTCCTGCGAAACATTCTCCTCGAAGTGAGACGCAATACACGTCTGGCTGCGCGCGCGGTCCGGCCACACTTCAGGGTGTCGCGCTATGTCGTCCTCTTTTTGGGGCAGGCGGGCATGACGTACGCTCAAGCGTTTGCTGGTTCCGGAGTCAGTCGCGGGTGCGTTAGAGACAGGCGAGCGACGAGTCTGGGACACGAGGCAAGGTACTTGACAGACCGTTTTTCGCTTTTGGCGACGTTCATTGTTCATTGGAGTGCCTTCTTATACACGTTCTTAACGTCACGAGCCGAGAGCCTCGCGCTCGGCCTGGCAGTACCTGCGAGCGTCCGGTGAAGCCCGCTGAGTCAGGGCTGCCACTGACGAACAACAGCGGCCGCACTTCCTGCACACCAGCACCCTTATCCGTGCGCACATCTGTTGCGAAGGGGGCCGGGCGCGAATTAACTGAGGGAGTGCAATGCAGTGCTTCAGTTTGAACGGTTGCTGTCTGCGTAATAAATACGTGTACTGTGTACGTTGCCAGTTCTCTCGGACTGAGAGCGCCCCAGCGCGGCAAGAGAAAACCGGACCCGTTTCGGCTCTGGGCTCGAACCACGGCCTGGGTCTCACTTCGCATGCGGCCCCGGACATAGAAGGAAGCCCACTCTTGGGCCGCTAAACACCGCGCGCGGAAGAATTTGTGTGGACACCCACCACCTGATGGACACACGAATTCCGGCCGCGCTGAGGAACACTCGAAGTGATCGCTGTGAAATTTTTTCCACGTGTGACGAATTATTTCACCTATGGCCGTTACAATTTCATGTATTGTTTGAGAAGATTCACGATCGTGCCTGTGACTTTCCGCTTTTCTGGACTCTTCCCGAAGATTAACCGCGTTATCTATAAGCCAAACGCCGAGCTGCCGAGACCGACACTCATTCTGATAACGCTCATTTCAGAGCTGGGGCATCGCTATCGCCGCCAACAAATGCCCTTTTCTAAGACAATGAATTCATCCATATATGCATTTAAGGTAGTTTCGTGTTGTAGCAATGCCTCTACTACTATCAATGCTTGGCAGGTAATGTTTCCAATGGGAGCCCACAGCGCGCAAGCGTCGTTCACAGGCCCTCCGCGTTGCAAGTAGTCCCGGCGCGCACAGGTGGGCCGTTACGTCACTCTCGGAGTCATTCAGACAGAAGGAATTTATCAGCAGCGTCGTTCCTTTGCGCTTCCCACACCTTCCGCAACGCGGCACAGTGAGACGGAACCGCTTAAGAACCGCAGACCAGCTGGACCCCTTTAACAGCCTGAACCATAGGCCAGAGAGTGAGAAAAAGCAGAGGAAAAAGACAGGAGAGAGCTTGATTCGTCATTTTCGGCCGATCTGATTTTCATCGATTTTTAGAAGGCGTTGATGGCATGCAAACCTGCTTGTCTCTTTCTTGATCTGCCCGCCTTCCCCTATGTGTGAAAATATTGCAGCACTGCTCTCTTGCGTTTTTCGCGAAATTGTGGCAAAATTTTTGGCTATTTGTTACGGCTTCAGGTCCATCAGAATTGTGCGCTCTCACTGCCTTCACAAACAGGATGTATGCTCAAGCGTTAACAGTAAAAGGAACTCAAATGTACTTCTATAGACAAATTTAAGAACGCTCCCTGCTTGAGCGAAGATGCCTTAGGAGCGAACATTCGCTGCTGCCTCTGCACTGCAGCTGCACTGTAAATAACGGCACATTGCCAGACTAACCAGTTTTTCTTGCCAAGCGATATAAAGCAATGAAAAAATACGCGTAAAATTCATAACAAGCACACATGGACGAGTGTGCTTCAAAACAAGTGCAAAGTTATAGACGTGCACTTGCTTTCATTCCGAGACAAATACATTTCCATTATGAGCTGTATATTCTCCACACCAGCCGCGTGCAAGCGGCTCATCGTAAAATTTAGATCATTAAAGGTTCCTCGTTTGTGGTAAGGAAACCGTATAATCTAGGGAGCATTCTGAAATTAGGCCCCCTTGGAGCTCTTACAAACCACTTGGACGACGCGTGAGTTGTCGAAACACCTACACATGCAACATATTGCCGGATTACGAGTCCTTCCAGTGGCACCGCACCGCGGCCGAACTGTTTTAGCTGGGACTTGCCATGCCTCGGGCAATCGAGGGGCTAGATGATTTTCATTTTCCTGGCTCGAGCTCCCTGCTCTCTGGCACGCCCAGCACGTCTAATCAAACCGGGTCACTGTGCTTCAACCGTTTATCGGTGACAATATGTTTCTATATCTAGCGTCTCACCACCGCAAGGGTATTTAGGCACGTAGAGAATCCTGTTGAATGCTCCACTCTGATTTCTGAGAGAAGCCTTTGTACTCGCCGCTCAGCAGAAGGTGCTTGTCGCGTGAATGGCACGCCACGAATTCGTTCATGTCTTTTGTGCCTGGGTGTGGTTTAAGTACCGTCCTATAGTATACTGACTCACCCTTCACATGCTTGCAGATGCCTGGCAGGAACAACAGGAACACAAGCGAAGGCCGCATGCGAGCGGTGGTTGGTAGCCGTCTCATCTTGGATCTGATGAACGCCGCACGTTCGTACACGTAGGTGAGCACGAACGCGAGGTGCGATTTCTCGAGGTTTCCTGTGCAGACGCATACAAGGAAGTACGGTCATGATGACCCAAGGATTTTACTCTAGCAGTAGCCACGGAAAGCACTCGCGTTATTTTTGAGGTAATGCACACGACTACTATTGTGGACTCTCCCGAGCTTATCTGCCCCAGGAAAATCTAGTAACAATTGTCCTTAAAGTATTCGAGGTGTGTCAGAGAGGCATTCATTAAAATCATATAACTATCTTAAAGAACAAAGACTATTCGGCGCGTTATCACTTTGAAACCGTACCAGACGGAAGTTTTCTAAACTCGGGCTGTGTTTAAAAACGATTTTAAAGCATTTACATGGCAGACTGTCGTGCTGAGGTTTTAACCGCTCATAGGATAGCAGCCTCTCGTCGAACCCTGTTCCCTTCAGGAACTGGGCGACAATCACGTGCACGTGCTCCTGTGTGTAAGCCGTGCCGTCAGAGGCAGCACGGCATCACTGCAATCTGAGATTACCAGTTGGTGGAACGTCTGTAGCAAAGACGCTGCTTGGATTTCGAGGGCGAAAATGACAGGATGTCTACAGCATTCAATTCATAACAAATCATAGTTTTTTTTAAAGAAAGTTTTTACTAATTCTAAATGCATGAATGATTGAACTGAGGCAAACACATGACGACAGAATCAATTTTCAATTTTTTTTTAGCGGACGCGCAAACGACGATTTTGCTCCGGTCACAACCTATGGATTAGTACTACGTAGACGATGACGATGTGCGATGAGGAGGTAGGCAGATACACGCAAGAATCGATCACATATAAGGAAGAATTGATTGTTCTCGGCTGTGAACGTCCGGATTAGCACTTTTGCTCTTATATACGTAATACAGCAGGAAGGGGACGACGGTCTCCTCCTGGCTCCAGTGGGGACGCGCGACAATGCCTGAAAGCGACGTATCGCTGTACACACGCCGCCCTCCCGCAGGCTCCGGCTGCCGGGTTAACCTTAAAGCGAGCGGCTGGCGATTCCGGCCGAGTGCAGAGCGATTTGTGCCCGTGAGGGGCGTGGTCTGCGGGGGCGGCACTCTCGTTCGGTTCAAGCCCCCTTGATGGGCCCGTGAGTTAGTCGAGTTATTAAAATGCAGGTTAACAACTCAGGTAGAATGCTGCTGCCCCACCGCTGTTCACAAATAACTAAGAATCGCGCACTTTGACGAAGTGGACCACAAGGAAAAGCATGCACCGATTCTTATCATGAGCGAGCTTCGCAGTTGAGGGCAAGATGAGCCGCTACAAAGGACAGCTTGCCTTCTACGGCCGTGGTGGGGGCCGAGGCCGTTGCAGTGCCTCTCCTGCCATGCGGAGCCGTCTGTGAATTCTAGGAGGTGGTCAGCCAGTTCTTAACGCGCGAGGGTATGACTCTAGTGGGGTGCGAAACGGCGCAACCCGGAATTATATGGAGCACCTCGCCCAGAGGTGCGCTTTTTGTCAGTGGGGTCGGCTGAGCGTAGCGCTCAGCGGTTCCTGCGCGCGGTTTCATGATAGAGATCGGCCATGCGAGACTCGGCAGAGCCGACACTGGCGCAGTCATCGCAGCAAGAAACTCCACCCGACGCACGCAGTATCGACGATTAAAGTGGTGCAGGCATGTCTGCGCGGCCTCCTACTCGAGAGGCCATGTGTCCGCCTCTGAGATGGTAAGCGTCGCTGCGTGACCTGTGCTGAACGCCGAAGCTCACGCCAAGCACGTGTCTGTGTAGCGTATTGGGGTGCCTATGCGTTGATTGCCGGACCATCGCCAGCACCAAGGCCTACAGTAAGGAGCTGAATATCATGGCCATGCGGCTGAGCGCAAGGGGAGCTTGAGCCCTGTGGGGGCCAACCCACTGACTAGCCGCCGCAACTCCTTCGCTGTCAGAAGTAGCATGAGAAAGTTGCCTGACTTAAAACTCTGTGGTATATCATCGTCGGCTGCCAAGGCTGGTGTTCCCTGCTACTTGTGGACGGTCGAAGTGTAGTGTCGCTGATGCGCAGAGATGTTCGAGCAAAGGAATAGTGAAGTACAAGGCTATGCAAGATAGCTGCGTCTCGCGCGCCTCGTTGACAGTACCACGTGCGCGGTGCCTTTTAGATGCTCAGTGTCCTTTTCAGCTGGTCAGGTTGAAAAACGGAGGCAGAATTCTGGACATTATGGCACAGCTTCTTATTCGCTCAAATAACGGGCAAACATTCCATTTAACGGTAGCTCACCTGCGTGGATCGGACGGCGACGGCAGTGGTATTCCTGCGCTGCTGGCACCGGTCCACGGACAGCCGCCACGGCTGGTCCAGCAAAGAGCTCGCCAACCACTCTTGGTTCCCGAGAAATCCTCCGCTTCGAGTAGGTGGTTGTGCAGAGCAGCCGCGGTCCAGGAACTCTGAAGGTCGGGCTCCTGCAGGGCACTTAGCAGGGACGTAGATGGAACGTTCGAGAGAAGCTTCTGGCAACCGCTCGAGCCCCTCCACGCGCCTCGAGCCCTGCGCCGGAATGCGATCTTCTTTTCCTTCCTCATACGACTTCTAAGGCAGACGGTGTTCATTTTGCCGAGAGCGCTTTACTCAACACAGTTAAAATAAAATATCCATTATTCAAGCTGGCTGAACCTCGTAAGTCGAGCGAAAGCTCTGGTAAGCATGGTTATCCAATCTGACCCCTTTCCAAGTAGTAAAGAGAATCAGATTCCGCTTGATGGCCACGGTACATCCACTAAGCACTTGTTCCCGCACGTTGCTCATCCACTGCTTTGTGTGATGGTAAACACACAACACACGCTTTTATACAGCGAAAGGCGTGTCACGCGATTTCCGGAAGTTGCGAGAGTGATGCCGGCTCCGCACACGCAGCTCTGGCAAGGCGCAGTGAGTCACGTGATAGTTGCGAGGCTCCGAGGCGAGTAAGCACCGTCAGCTCAACGCGCGCATTGGTGGCGACGCGTGGCGAGTCACGTGGAATGACGTCAAAGCTAAGGCTCCGCTTCCTCCCGGTTTGAAGGTTTGAAGCCACATGACCTACAGCATTGTGCGGAAGGAGTAGAGCTTTCGCTCTAAAAATAGAAACTCTTGAAATAGGAAGAAGCAGTTCACAAGACAGACATGCCACTCAAATGTTCACTTACGACGGCAGGTGTTTCAGTAACGAATAATGCTTCAAGAATGATCTCTGCTAAAAATAGCTTAAAGGTTCCGAGTAGTCACAGAAAGCGCATTTTGTTTGAAAGCACGCACCCATTCGCCAACCATTGCTCACCAGAATTATCCCTTAGGTATTTATGGTAATTTCGTATAGTACCTTAATATACCACTGACTGCCCCACGCTGAAGCGAATGAAGTTAGGCTGGTGTGCAGCCGTACTTCAATCAGTGTTGGCATGGCGCATCAACACAGGCCCGCCATGTGTTGCCGTGCTTTATTCATCCGCTTTTCAGGTAGGATTGTCGACGCATAGGACGTAGTATGCTTTGGACAAACTTTGTAGCGAAGCCGCCAGTACGCGCGTTAACACGTTTTGCTTGCTACACGGGACTCGACAACATCGCACCTTGAGGATTCTGCTAAGGCTTCTCACCGTCACCGGGATCTATTGTTTTTTCGTTGTTCTGTTTCGTTGCATTCTCTTCACATAACGTGATAGCAGCTGATAGGTGGCCCCAGCCGTACAAAAAAAAGAAAGGAAAAAGCAAAAAGGATATATAAATACCTCCTTCGGCCAATAAAGTTTCAGTCGCAAGTCATGCCTGGCTCCTGTTCGCTTTCTCTGTGCGTGTCTATGCTTATGCGCTGTGTAAGGAGGATTATGATTAAGCACGCAAGCTTAGTCGGTGTTTTAAAGATTGTTCTTGGTGTTTAGGCGGTTTCTTTGCCCCAGTAATGATTACATAAACAATGACCACCGCGTTCAGCCGCGATAGTTTTTGTGAACTCCGCGGCAGTGAATGCTCTGTTTTCTACCGCGGCCACCGAGTTGTTATTCTTTCCGGGCATAAGCTCGCTGCAAGCCTCGTCTGGAGCGCCGTCTTTGTCTCCCGTGACCACCACGTGACACGATATATTTGTATCCGGTAAGGTTAGCTCTTGCCCTCAACTTTACGGACTTTTTGCCCCGCAGGAGCCCATGTGCAGTCCAAACCTTGCTGCTAGTTTAGTTTTTGCTAACACACGCATACACATACGGTCGCGCACACGTGGACGCGCAGGTACGCCCGCACGCAGACGCGGACGCACAAACACATAAACGAGCACATACGCACACGCATACACAAGTACACACGCGTGCACACGCACACACACGTACGCAAGCACACACATGCAGAAATACACAAGCACACACGCACGCACACACACGCGCACGCATCCAAACACACGAAGGCACACAAAACGCACACACACGCGCACTTGCACACACACACGCACCAACACAGACATACATGCGCAGAAGCACACTCAGGCTCATACACACACACACACGCAGACGTACTATCAGCGTCAATTGAAACGCGAACAAGCCAATTGAAACGCGAACAGCACAACTCGCAGATATTATACTAGGGAGGCAAGATACATGACCAGTTGATTTTCCCATCGAAGCCGAAGAGACCGCTCTTTTGAAATGTTAATAGCTCGCGCCTGTATTCCATCTCCAGCCTCTGATATGCTTCATTTTTCGTGGTCGCGTTTCAGGTGTTTTGTTCGCATTTCATTTGACGCTGACAGTACACGCGCACGCCACATACACACACACGCACATGCGCACATACAGAAAAGGCGCACGCAGATGGACACATAGACGCGCATGGATATGCACAGGCACACACAAAAAACAAACACCCACGCATATGCGTACACAAGGAAGAAGTCACGCACACACTCAAGCACACACACAAATATAGACACAAGTATCCGCACGCACAACACACACGTACACACGCATACACAAACACGCACCCGCAGACCAACAACACACACAGACATGCCCAAACAGGCATACGCACGCAAGCACACTCACGCACTCGTTCACGCACACGCATAGTCGGGAACTCACTCACACACTTGCACGTAAACATACCCACACTCACGCTCGCGTACACACGCACGTAAAGCCACACGCGCAGGAATGCAGGAAACCGTCCAAATTTTCTCGAATCAGAAACCTGCTACAAACCTCAGTTTTATAACATGCCAGAGTATGCAGAGACAAAAGCTTGTCTGCCCAGTGCGCTTTGGACACTGCACCCATCACTGTCAGCTGTACTTTCAAAACATACGAAATTTAGCTTTCTCGTAGCTTGCGCGTTAGACTAGTGGTAGTGTAAGTTTTACTCGGTCGGTCTTCCCAGGTCCGGGATCCCGTTGACGAAGGCCGCTTGCCAAGCTTGGTTAATGAGCTGGCGCAGTAAAGGCAGTTCTGAGTGAGCCAAGTTCGTCTCCCACTCCTCGCAGGGAAATTCGGCGCTGTTATATATTGTTATTAATGCGTAGGCATTGTATGCTATTTAGGCGGTTTCAGCGTGGACTAGATAATCTCGGTCCTATAGTGGAGGAACAAGTAGGTATATCGGAAAAAGAGTGGGATCGTCGGATAGAGCATCGAAAGAGGATGTGCAGTTGACAAATTGGTTAAAGTGTGTTAATTACCTCATTAATTTGAACCAAAAATGTCGAAAAAGTGGCCGCGGCCGGAGCAAAAGTGGCGCCAAATTTGAGCGCCACTTTTGGCCCGCCAAATTCCGGTCACACCACGTGACTGGAAGTGTGGGCGGAGCATCGCGTGGCGCGAAATTTGAAAATGAAGCGTGGCGCGAAGTGAGAAAACGCAGATGGGCAATTGATCAAACTTGAATAATTACGACAATTAATTGCGGTATCAATAAGGTATTGATAAGTGATCGATAAGTGATCGACTTATGGTTTGAGGGTCTCTCTCTGGTTTGAGAGTCTCCGGTCACGACTTCCGGTCACGACTTCCGGTCACGGGTCTCAGTTGACATGAAAAGTGTGGAAGCGTTACGTCGACGTCTTGTTGTGACGTCAAACGATGTGACGTCATAAAGTGTGACGTCATGCTTGCGCATTGCTCTTATGCGTTTGCCGCAGTGATCTACAACGTTGTATAGACTTCAAGTTGCGCTGGACAATTCGAGACCATGTGGAGGACATTCGATGTCTCTGCACAGGACTGGCACTCGTCTGTAGGATATTTGTCTGTACAAGTTACTGTGTATCGCGCGAAGTGGCGGAATGTCCGCGTCTGCAAGTTTCTCCAAATTATGGCTTCTGTTCTGTGAGGGCTTTGTGGGGAGGGGAAAATATTTAGCGACAGAGTTTATGAACGTCGATAATTTTCCCGTTTGTCTTGGGGATGGCGGGTTCAGTGTCGGGTGTCGTCGGGGCTCGGAAACTGTCACATGTCCCGTCGGTCGCCTCGTAGGATGGCTTATACGATGCTGTGGCGGGAGTACTTATTAGAGGTGGGGGTGGAAGGGGGTATCGCACATGATTTTGAGGTGCGGCCCTCCAAAGACTGCGGTGAAAGTATACGCTTTTCAGGCATGTTTGGATTCGGTCATGATCATGAAGAAATTTCCAGCGTGGTTGGCATATTTAATTGCGAGGGTTAACGCGAATTCTTTGGTGTCGGTAAACCTGGTGTGGCTTAGAACTGTAGCGCTGGCAACCTTTTCTTCGAAGCTGGTGGTGACCAAGGATACGGCCACCACTCGGTTCGGCCTGGCGCTGGCGCCTCACCAGCGCGTTACAGGAGTACCGGCACAAATCTTCAGTATGTATTTTTTTTTGCCTTGAAGGACATCGAATGGATAAAAAAATTGATATTAAATAAAAGCACTCTAAAGTACCTCATGCACTGCGAAACTGCTCTGTCAAAATATGGGAAAACACGGCCAATTCAAACATTCAAAATTGCGCCAAACCATGGAAACCACAAGAAAGGAGACCAGACACAAGCGCTTCAAGTATGCACCAACAAGCCCAAAAGGACGTCTTAATGCTGTTTTTACCGCTGCGCTAAAAGCTGTCACCGCAGTAATGTCTATCGCTGACCTGTATTATTTGCGCTTATCTACTCGCCTCCGCTCTATGACCGTTCCCATTTCAACGTACGACCCTGAGAACTGTTTTTACACGAAGCTGTGAAACTGCAACGCATGCGCCCTTAGCGCCAGTCTCTTCTTACCGATGCCGAAACGGGTTTTGAAAATTCAGGTGCTGTTCGATAGGCAGTAAGCTTAGTGCATGATTTGATATCCTTATATGCAAACAATAATTATGTACGGAGGTGGTTTTAAATATAAAGACAATCAGTTTGGTTATGCGGTTTCCAGACTTACCACCGTCGAGCCGATGCAGGCTTTAAATTTCTGGAGAGCAAGAACAACTGCGTGCCACCACCACACTTTACGGAATTCGTAGGGGAACAACAAAAGCCTCGCTGCGCGGCCATGGAGTTTACGTGACAACTGTGGTAACCATAATATCGACAATAATAAAACAAAAATATTAATGAAATAGTTTAAGGTGATTTCATGCTTTCCGCTTCTTGTGTCCCATCCTCCGCGATGTTATTAGTATGAACGAACGCGGTGGCGATCAATTTCTGAGGTTGTGATGGTTACGCTAATATAGAAAGTGTTTCATACCACCTCTTAGTCATCTGATACAGCTTTATTATTTGGAGTTCAGCAATTTCTCGCAAACATTTAGGTTTTTTGAACTCCTGTCGTTCACCACCGCTATGTGGTTGCCATCTAGATCTTCCGAGTTTTCTCTCATCTGAGTTTTCTTTCGTTCGACATAAACAGGTGTCATCGGAGACTTCATGCCTCTAACCACTGCTAAGAACGGCGTTCAGCAGGAAGCAGCCAGCACCCACGTGTCTCCTGGATGGTTCCGAGAAACAAGTGTCCACTCGACGACGTTACCTCAAGGGGTGCCGAATTGACTGTGAGGCGAGGGCAACGTACTTTGCTGCGTCTCTGAGCAGGACCCAAAAAAACATCTGTACACAAAAGCGCCCAATTCTCCGGTGTCGGTTCACGTGTGGGGAGACATCAAGCAGGCGGACGTTACCTATCCCAATTCGCAGTAAACATGGTTCGATGTCAAGGGCCCTCGTCTCGGTGACTTTTCTGTGTACCGAACATCGCGGCGGGCTGGCGGAGGACTTCCGCAACCTTCGTGGACGTCCCTAAGGACAAAGGACCACTTCAGACATTTCCCGACCTCGCATTCCGACCTTTTCCAACGGATGTCATCTGACGGACATATGTCGGCAGCCCGTGGGAGAACCTCGCATTTCGCAGTTAACTTTACCCCGCCGGCATCCTCCTCTCCCAGGCTCAGGACGTGACGGGGGCGTCTCCACAACTGCGGGGGTGCGAGTTCGTTCGCGCGAGTGAAAGTTTCAGGCCACTCGCACCCTGGCGACGGCGTCATCTGCCTAAGGAAGTTAGGGATGAAGCACGCTATAAAACTCGGCGACGAATGCGGCTGAGACCACACTTTTCTGATCCTGACTCTGGTCAAAATGTAAATAAGTTCAGTCTTCTTTCGGCACCTTCGAACTCCTTCGCTAAGCGGCACTCCTGTCCTGGCGGGCGGGAACGGGAGTCGTGCTGACCATGGTTCGGTCGTTCCGCGACCCCAAACCTCGTCATCAACTCCACTACAGGCTGAAGCAGAAACCGAGCAGCCCTTTGAGGCGTGCGCCCCTCCTGCGTAGCCCTCGCAGTTACGTGAGAACGTCCGGTCGAACTGTCGCATCTACGAGGTCAGTTGAACATTACCTTGAGGCCCATTCTAGTCGGTATAACGCACAGAACGAGGGACTCGGAAATGGATAAAGCGTTGGGCTTGGGTTTAAGACGCCGTTGGCCACGGGCCGGCTTTGGTGACGTTGGTACCACTGAGCCGGCAGCGCAAAGAGCTCATGCCCTTCGGCGCCTTCTTCTCAAAGTTGAGAGATAGTGATCATAACCGCCTGTATACAGCTCCGTTCTGATGGCTGCCTGGTAGGCTACACTTAAGTTGTTATGCCTCGAGTTATTCATTTACGGGGTCCTAGAATTAAATGAGGCACACGAAAATCAAACAAGAAGGGATGGTCAGTAAAACCTGGAGACACCACTAAATGTTCTGACTGAACAGGAGCTCGGTATTGAGAAATAATGCAAAAGGGTGAACATACAGAGAATTCCAGCTAATTTTGGCCAAAGTTTGAAAGAGGACAACTTATTACACGAAGAATTTGAAGACTTCTTTCCACGCAGCTTGGAGACAGTAAGACCCAGTGGCGATTAGCAAATCGGTGGTGGTATACTGTGAAAATCCATCTCGGTTTGGACTTCATTGAAAACGACCTGTGCAGACACAATTTCGACATTGAAATGATAAGATGCGGGCTCACAGTTTACTAGGATATAGTGAAAAGGATATAGTGATATAGGGGAAAGGGCCTAATTTGGGAATTGCTCCAGAAAGATAATTTGGCTACCTTTTGGATGTTTAACTTTAACGCAAAATGCTCAGGGCAAATTTTTTCGAGCATGTTGAGAAATGCCCGTTGATGTTTTTATTATGGATTGTAAGTTTAGTGTGGTTTCTTTTTTTAAACTTACAATAAAGCCTGATTGATTGAGAAACTGTCACGTGACTAGCCCTTTTCGCATCGCGATGCTAGCACGATTAGCACCCTCACTCGATCACAGATTTCAGGAACTTAGTTACGAAAGCTGCAATTAATTAACTGGCCATCAGTCACCGCGACTGTTCAGGAATGAGCGTGGACACTTCACGTGTTAGAATTCTGATGCTGCAGCAGAAGCATGATCCAGTCGTCGCAGTTTAACGGCATAGCGCGGATAATTTGTTTGCAGTGAAAAATGGCTGCGCCTCTCGCAACTAAGCGTCCTGTAGCGAATGCGAGGTCCTCCCAGGGAGAGCCGCCATTATTGTCCGATCATAGAATCGGCGTGGTCATGTCCATCCGATGTGCTGCGCTTCCACGCAGCACGCTGCGCTGATTGGACAGGCACCTCACTACGATCATTCTTCAACTTTATCTTAGGGCGCTCAGCAACAAAAATCGATAAATGATTAGGATACCCATCGTTGGCCAACCGGCTTACTCGATGGGCAAAACTGGATGCCATAGTGTGCAAGCAAGACTTTCTCAGGTCATTTGGTGGTAGTGGTTTATTTAAAAAAAAATAAATAAAAAAGTGAAGCAAAAGAGTGTTGCCGGCCGCGGCAATTGCTATCTAATATCTTAAGCACCCGAGCTGCAGCCGGCGGAAACGAAAGGGAAAGGGAGAGGATAGTGAGGAGAAGTATAGAGGGGAGCGACAGCAAGAAAGGACAGGGGAGAGCTTTGTACACTATTTACAAAATACAAAAGTAATCAAGTTCGCGCCGCTCGCGCGGTAATGTCGAAGCATTGTCCGAAAATAAGTGCGCGCGAGCGGCCACTGCGCACAATCACTTACACAAGAAGTAAACTGTATGTACATAGCCGCGCGCACGTAGCGTCCTGTCTCGGACTAATCGCGCGCGCGGCACACTGCACTAGCGGCCGGGGTGGGGCGCCCTACCGCGTATACCGTCCGAGGTAGCACCCACGGAGCGTTCGTGTCACGCGTGCACTACCTGGCGTAGAGCAAGCGGGAAGTCAAATCCGCCTGCTCGATGAACGCACAGAGGCTCACCATTGTTCTGTCACGGGTGCGCGCACTGCCGCGCGGCCACAGGAGCGCTTCGAGACTGTCCGGGATGATTCCCAGCGCCCTGTAGGCCGCGAGCATCTCGCGACGCGTCACTGCAGAAGCGGTACAGCGAAGGAGCATGTGCTCCAATGTCTCTACTGCGCCGCAGTCAGCGCACGCGTCGCTCGACGAAAGTCCGTGGCGCACCCGTCTTTCCCCGGGCCACACGCAGCCGACGCGCACTCGGATGATCATCGCCCGCTGGAGGCGCGACAGTGAGCGCGCGCCGACTAGAGAAATGCGCTCTCCTCGCGCGATGCGAGGGTCCGGGTGTTGCTGACGGAGGTGGTCATAGATCACCGCACGCACGTCTTCCAGGGCGAGCGGTTCGTCGCTGGGAGGAAGCTGATGTGCGGCGGTGGCGAGCTCGTCGGCTTGCTCGTTGCCGCGGATGCCGCAGTGACCGGGCACCCACTGCACGCGAATACTGCATCTGCGCTCCGCGAGGCGCTCAATGCGCTCGCGTAACGCGCACAGCAACGGGGTGCCACGGCCGGGAGTCTGCAGGCGGCTAAGGGCGGCACGGGAATCACACAGCAGAGCACACCTGGGTGGCGGCGGAGTAAGGGTGAGCACCAGGTCCAAGCCCAGGCGAAGACCCAGTAGCTCCGCCGTGGTCGAAGAGCCCAGGTAAGCCACTCTTTGCTGGCGGTGCAGCTGCAGGGCGGGGATGGTGGCCGCTGCGGCGAGCGAGCAGCTTTCGCTCACCACGGAGCCGTCAGTGAACACCAGCAGATGGTCGCGCAGTTGCTCATAGATGACGGCTCCGGCTAGCTGCTGCACTGCACATAGTGGTGTGCTGCGTTTTCCCGCGATGCCGACGATCTCTCGCTGTACCTCCGTCGTGAGGGGCCAGGGGGTGCAGAGGCCGTAGGGGGGCGTGGCGCGCGTCAGCTGGTCATATTCATGCAGTGCCGCGCCCATTCTTGAGCGCGGGTATTGACGAAGGTGCTGCAGGAGTTCCGCGCCGTCTGGTGCGCGGTGAAGGCGGTCAATGTGGTGCAGCGAGCGCTCCGTGGCCTGTAGCTGCAGCGGCCACGCGCCCGCCTCGGCCAGTGTCGCCTCGCATTGCGAGTTTCCGGGTAGACCGAGGCAGGTCCGCAGCGCTTTGCGATGCTGCACCTCCAGTGCCTTCCATGATGGTTTGCGCACCGTGACGAGGGGCAGCGCGTAGAGTATCGCCCCTAAGGCTGCGGCGTTGTAGAGGCGCAGCGCAGCCTGCTGAGAAATCCCCTGGCCCCGGGCGGTGAGCTTGTGCACGGCGGCTGTAGTCCTCTTCATCTGCTGGCAGGCCCTGGTCGCCGCGGGGCGGAAGGAGAGGCGCTGGTCGATTTCCAGGCCGAGGTACCGGACGGAGCTCTTCCACGGCAGCGGCGTCCCAGCCAACGTCAGCGGCGCCAGACGGGCGCATCTGCGAGCTCCGCAGGCCATGGCTGCAGTCTTCTCCGCGCAAAGCGCCAGGCCGAGTCCCCGCAACCGGTCGCCGATAGCGTCAAGGGACCCCTGGAGACAGTCTCACGCGGGAAGCCTCGCCCGGAGGTCCCAAGCACCACAGAGCGATGTCGTCCGCGTATATGGAGATGTACACGCGGTGCCGGTTTCCTGTGGGCAGACAGCCCGGCACCGCCGACATCGCCACATTGAACAGGAACGGGGACAACACCGACCCCTGCGGCACGCCTAGATCCACCGGGCGGGGCTGAGAGAGAGCCGCTCCCACGCGCACGCGAATAGTGCGCGCGTTGAGGAACCCCTGCACATAACGCAACCGACGACCGGCCACGCCCGCCTCTTCCAGCCTCGCGAGAATTACCGCACGGTGGACGTTGTCAAACGCACTCGACACGTCGAGCAGCAAGAGCAGTGCTACCTGCCGCGCCGCCACGGCGTGCTCGAGTGCGGAGACAACGTCCGCGATTGAATCTGCCGCGCAGCGCATCCCGCGAAACCCTGTCTGACGCTCCTTTGAATGTGCGGAATAAAACGGTAACATTGGCTTACTTGCCCTCGGCTCCTGCGCCCAACATACATAGTCGCGCACGAACGACAGCCTGAGATCTAAAAAACGCAAAGACGCATCACCATCCGGAACCTCATGAGTTATCAAAAGCAGATACATGCCTTGGCTAAACAGTTCGATAAATTCAGACTTTGCACTGCGAGTCTCGGGCACCAACCCATCACCTAGAAGCAGATAATAGTCCACAAATCTAAGTATTTGATAATCGTCGTACTCCTTCTTTGTCTCTGTTTTTGCCGCGCTGTTCAGTAAAGATGTGTTACCAACCAGCCCGCTCTTCAGCCCTTACAGACAGCAGCCGCAGGGCTCATGCTACCCAAGCAAATGCGTGTTACACGCAGCGAATCTACCTTCCCTTTATATGGAACCTAATCTTCGACGTAGCGGGAACATTTTTATCGGAGAAAATTCTTCACTACCAATTTCAGGATAAGAAATGTTATACCTCGATTTGCCTTCCCAATCCGTCCTACTGCCCCCGTCGCGCTGGCCCATTGGCTTCTGCGTTCGGCTGCTGATCCCATGGTCACGGGATCGAATCCCATCTTCAGTTGCTGGTTTCGATGGTGGCGAAATGCAAAAAACACCCGTAAGCTGTACGATTTCAGAAGAAGTTAAAGAACTCCAGGTGGTGCCAGTGAATTCGTCCCTCAAAACCCATCTTATCTTAGGGACATTAAACTCACCATACCATACCATACCATACCATACCATACCATACCATACCATACCATACCATACCATACCATACCATACCATACCGCACCGTACCGTACCGTACCGTACCATACCATACCATACCATACCATACCATACCATACCATACCATACCACACTATCCGAGTGCTCTTTCCAATTACAATTTCGAATCCATAAATTTTCCTTGATGAAAACCGAGTCAGCAGAAAGTTTTTCCTGCCTGCGTTCAGCAGCGTGAGCTTTGAGAAGCATCTCGGAAAATGTGCCCCTTCACGGGATTCCCCTGGGTATTGACTTGAAAAGCAGAGAGGACACCTCTTCACAAAGTGCTAACAACAACCAAACCGGGTGCTCAGGGCAGGCATGCTGGTCAGTTTGTAAGCTCTAGAAAAAGTCCGATGTACAGTCGTGCCGCACTAAACGGCCCTCCTTAACGTGGGCCACTAGAATTGCGGGGAATTTTTCTGGGGCCCAAACCTTTTTCAATGTATTTACGCCTCGTTAATTTCCAAACTTGCTGTCCTCAAAATGGACAGGGTGAACTTGTACAGATTTTTGTCGCGTTAATATGAGAACAGATTGGAAGAAAATCTCGATTGCCCCAATCAACTGTTTCCATTCGTCATCTGTTAGTGGAGGACAGCATAGAAAGGGAGTGCGACAGTGCAAATACCCTAGCGTGGGCCGTTTTCGTCGTGGTTTATTAATATACATTGTCAAGATGGCTAGTCGGCGCTCCTTGTCATGTGCCGTATTGCATGAACGGCTAGGAATAAAAAAAAATACTGAATCGCGGTGGGCTAAGCTAAACGCTACAGGCCGCAGCTGTTAGCCTACTAAGCCCATATTCATGCCAGCGGCTCCTGCGATGCCAAAATGCGTTCTGGCTGGTACGCGATCAGGTGCCTCATGGGCCAGCCAATAGGCATTCCAAACTGCACCTGATTATTTTAAAAGGGAAGCGCACTTGCACCTCCAAATATTTGTAAACTTCCACTACAAAGTCCACAACAGAGGGTACGTTATTAACAAGCGGCTTTTGTTTTTTTTTTTCTTCCCTATTGGTTTCTAAGTTTGACCAGCTGTATGGATTGTTTTGCTGGGGAATCGAAGTGTCCATATTAAAACGGCACCACTGTATATGTATGCGCGGCGGAGCGTGAAGTATTGCTCATGGCACGTACGAGCAAAGTGATGTGGTTCGCTACGCCTGCATTTATATACATGCCTACCGGACCATTGAAGCCTCGCGCAATCATTTCAAAATTTCTCGCCCAGGTAGCACGGTGAAGAGTTGTATAATACGTTTATTGTAATGTCGGAATATCATGTGGGGCCCGTCCTTTCCTGGTAAAATCTTGTTTCACGCGTTAATAACACAAGAAAGAAAATTTTCAAAAATTCGGGCTAAACTCGATTTCTATGCGAAAATGCAGCTCCTAAAGTTCGAAGGGCCCTATGTATATCATATCGCACCCTATGTGTTTATGTTTTATTCTACAGCGTTAGCTCTCTTTGACAGATTGTTTAAGGCAACTCCAACGATCTGAATCCAAGGAGGAGCGAAGTGTCTGCGGAGTCTAAGGAGTCCAACCAGAACTCATGATTAGGATCCAAATCGCCCTTTGAAATCAGCTCTTCGGTTTCGCGGAGCAAGAAAACTTGCTCCGGATCACCGTTTGGAATACGCCAATAGTTCTGCGTCGTGATCGGCTCTGTCCCCAGCGCATACCTTGGCAGCACGCCCAGATGCTGCATGCCAGCAACTCTGGGGAATGTTTCTGTTTCCACGGGAGTGCCAGCGACACTGGCACTCTCGGCGAACTTGTAGAAGCACAACGCGTTTTAAAAAAGTTGTTCGTTCTCACATAACTGCTAACGATCGAACATTTGCGTCGCACAATCGTAACGGTCCCATGAGTTTTTTTTTTTCGAAATTCGGGTGGTAAAAATCGGGCGATACTTTTTGAGCTAGCATTCGGGTACAAATCCGGTTATTCAGCAAAAAGTTCCGTAATTCCAGTCATTTCGGGTAATTTTTGCTACCCAGAGACCTTTTATTTTAAACGCTCGTTTTTGTGCGAGACGGAAAACATTTTATTTCCTGCTCTTTATTTCATAATCAACATGTAAACGGCAAGTTGCGCTAACTGCTGTACTCCAAATAATATATTTTTCTTTCTTAATTATTAAAATTATTACGTTGCGTACATTAGCACCTCCTGCGCAGATCCGCCGCGTGCATGCAAGACCTGCTCGTTTTTGTTTGCAGACTGCGAAAACATGTATGGTTTACTACAGTGACCATTTTTTAACGTTTAAGAGCCTTAGAGCAGGTCTCTGTCAGCATATCTACAGCTTGACACAATGATGCCGTTTAATACGCGTTGTCAGTAGCCGTGTTTTATTCTCACGTAAAATATCCGCCTTGTGAATAACAAGCGTTAAAAGTAGTCTAAAAAGGTCACTTATTAAAGGTCACTTTATTTAAAAGCTCCTCTCAGGAATAAGCTCAAAATACGCGAATATTTTCGTGCGATGTCTTCAGGCTTGTGTACTGGGTAAACACGCTCCCTAAAAAGATTAATTTATTGTAGAAATGAGGCTTAAATCGATCCTTTAGAAATCTGCTCCGTGTACAAGAGTCAGGTAAAACCGGGTTTAACCGTAAACAAAGGGCTCTATATATAGTATGTTGCCAGCATGCACAAATACCTCGAAAGTCAAAAGTGCCGAGAGTGAGGCTGACGACGCGGGGGGGGGAGGTGGGGGAAGGGGGAGATGGAGGTGAGGGTGAGCCGAAGAAAGAAAGTATCGAAGTGAGGGTGAGGGCATGGAGGTTCAGCAGTTATTAACGAAATGTGCAGGAGATTTCGCTAATGCCACAAAGAAAAGAAACGCGTGGAAACTCTCACACTGGGTGGCCAGCAGTACCTCGCCTTCAGCTGGCGTGAAAGGAATGGAAGAGGGGGAAGAGAATAAAGGGTAGGTATGAAAAAACAAACACTAGCCTAGTGTCTAGGGTGTGCGTCAGTGGACCCAGTTCATTTATGCTCCCAACCATGGAATCGCCATTCGCCATACGTCTGCCCGGTGGAGACACCTCCGCAGGCGTTGTCACTAAGGCCTCATTCCCAGGATGTGAGCGTGAGGTATCACGGTGCCGCACAGGAAGAGAGCTTTACTTGTGAACCTCGGCGAGTTCTCAGCGACATAAAAGAAACAACCTCGCACATGTAGATGTCCCAGGTTGTTACTGCCGTTGTTACCAGAGTTGAGGAGGTTCATCTGAACTGTTACCGAAAAAAGGAGGACGAGACAGGAGACCCATTAAGTGCTTGTACTGGGCACAATGTGTTCACGAAAGAGGGCAAGAAAAGGTCGAATTCTAGGAGAGGCGTAAACTACTTCCCTCCAGGAATATAGGGCGTCTTGCGAAGCGTGTACCGTTGATGCGACGAGCACGACGCGTACAAGAATGCGTTACGCCTTTCCTGCAATGCATCTCATGTTGACATCTACTTTATGCGAGAGATCAGCAAAACTTTTTCTGGTCCTTCTGCGGTTCTCAAAAATAACGTTCTTAGTTCGGGTATGTAATCAGGTAACACTGGCAAGAGTTCTTTGTGCCTTTTATATTTCCTAATTAAAAGTTTTTCGGTGCTTTAGCGACTTAGATTAATTTTGCCAACATAATTAAAGTAACACATTTGCTCATACATTTATACCCGCCGCGGTAGCTGAGTGGTAAGGCGCTCTTCTACCGAGCCGGAGTACGAAGGTTCGAACCCGACCGCGGGGGCCGCGTATCGATGGAGGCGAAACGCAAGAGGCGCCCGTGTGCTGTGCGATGTCAGTGCACGTTAAAGATCCCCAGGTGGTCGAAATTATTCCGGAAACCTCCACTACGGCGCCTCTTTCACTCTTTCTTCTTTCACTCCCACCTTGCTCCCTTCCCTTACGGCGCGGTTCAGGTGTCCGCCGATATATGTGAGACAGATACTGCGCCATCTCCTTTCCTCAAAAAGTCAATTTATTTACTCATACATTTATTCACAATTCCGTTACTTCTACCAAGCCAGCTTTCTTACTGCACTGTAATGCCTCATCACACATACTTGCGGAGTCTGAAAAACCGCGAAAACACTCGACGGCGAGTAGCCGGCAGGTTGGAAAAGCCTCCTAGTGTCGTGGAGGAGCCCCAGGTAGCTATTGACCCCGTGTTAGGTTTTCCTGTCTCCGACGGTCTGAGCCCGTTGCATATGGTGGGTGGTCGTGCATCCCGTGAGTGGGGCCGCACCATTGGGCAATCTCGATGGAGTCGAGACAATCGAAGGATACGAACAAAAACCTCGCTGTCCCCATTCCCAGCCTTTGTCCCAACCTATTCCCTACAACCATTCTTCCCATCCATTTGCCCATCCCTTCCGCTACTTCTCTGGGGAGATCAGGGTAGTCTCCCCGGGCCAGCTCCCCCGGCTGTGGGTCGCTATAGTAGCTTTTTTCTTTTATTTTACTTTTCCACCCACGGGTGGTGAAATTACAATTTGCCTACGGGCCTATTCTTTTATTTTCAAATTGGTTTAAGCCTGTTGTACGTACGTGGTGCAGGCAGGGGCTTATTATTTTTATTTCCTTTTCGATTGCCCCAACCTATAATTTGTACTGTAATGCGAACGTAAACCAAATTATCTTCAATATCAGTATCAGGTTATGTGGGACACTGAGAAATGTAGGCACTAGTTCTCCATACAGAGGGCATTGAACACTGTGTTTAACAATACTTGTAAACATAAACCTTGAACGTACAAGATGGAAACGTTGCTTCACAGTAGTTTCAGAAATTTCCCTATTGGCTGGCTCGCGGGCACTTCCCGGCTGCTCACGCCGGCTCCGGGCTATTGAGCCACACTCCACAGAAAGACGCAAGAAAAACAAATCGCATCCAAGACGTCAAAACCGCTATGAGCTGCAATGCCCAGCATCACTTCAAGACCTGCAGGAAAAAAGCTGCTCTTCTTAAGTAAGTGACGACGCGTTGACCCAAAGGAAGCTACTAGAGTTTGGCGAGGCATTCGAAGTGATTATGATACCGCTAATAGAATGCACGAGCAATTGCCTCGAGGTCAAAATCTTATTAAGGGCTGAATACGCCAGTGCGAGGAATTGCGTGTGTGCCCCAGTTTATTTTTTTTTTTGATGCATGCAGCAAACCAGGTCAAAAAACTTAATTTGGCAAAATCACATGCTGTTTTGACAACGGTTTCAGCCGGTGCATTCGAGTCGATGAAGGAAGCCGCTCAGTAGCTCCCACGAACAATCAATCTGTGGTAATGGCTTCTGACAAATCCCACATGGCTGCGGCCTATTTAAGGCTGCTGCTGTGTAAGCCGCAGCCTTGTGCGATTTTTGGCTAATTTCCTAAAATCAGCCTCTATTAACTTTACGAAATCAGTGAAGGCTTTTTAAATTACCGGGAGGTGTGTAGAAGTGCATATTGTCCAGAAAGAAAAGGCTTAGTTTGAAATTTCAGCTAGAAAATATATATCGTTGAAAAGTTGTCGCGGTGGGGCGCAAAGGATGAGTTTGAACGGAGAGACTAGACTCATTCAATGAACGAACAGTTTATTTTCCCTCTCGATTTTAGGGGGAAATAGGGTTATAGAAGATTCTTAAAGGATGCTTTTCGTCATGTGGATTCCATGTGTCTCAATAACGTTGCTCAAGGGCACTTCTGGAGAGGTTCACGTTTTATTTACAATAAAACGAAGATACAAGCAAGGAGAAAACTCAGTTTTACCTGACGAAACGAGTCCTCGGACCCGCCGAAACATTTGGTTGTAAACCCTATGTCGCCGCCCTTGGCGGGGATATTAACCAACTGGGTAACTCCACAAACATCCACCCATTAAATCAGTGGGGAGAGGCAAACCTTACCATTCAATGATTGGGAAAGGAAAAAACATCTTATGCTTTGACCAGCGGTGTCGCAGAGATGGAACAAAAGTTACGTGACGCAATGCGGCCTACGTTGGCTCATCGTTGCACGTTTGCGCCCACCTCGCAGCAAGAAAGCGCACAACGGGATGAGACCCGGCATATACGTTCCTGGAGGGGCTTGACGTTTCCTGTATTCTCTAAACCCTCCGCTTTGGGCTCCCCTTATCCCGCTTGGTATCGACTATGACTCACCCCCTTCTCGGCCGTTGTGCGGAGGGCAGAAAAACAAAGAAACTCAATGGGCATTCTTTTTCGTGAAGCCAGACGCGGCAAACACGCATAGCCTACAAAACTTCACCCGAACAAATGGAACCAACCTTTTAGTGAAAATAATTAATACATGACAGTGAACGATATCAAAATGTTTTATGAGAGAAGGAGTTGTCAAAATTTAAATGAAAATGCAAACTCAGTAATTTCCGCAATTACGGCGACCGCGGTGTCTGGCTGATCCCGCGGAGGTCGCTGGCGAAAGATGCCTCCACCAGACTACCCGCTGATCACTGCTGCACCTGCAGCCTGACCACACCCTCTAATTGTAGGCAGCAAGCGCCAAAGCGCCGAGTCGGCCGCCTTGGCTGCTCGCCAACGGGGTCCAGGGAGCCCACCAGCAGCGCCGCCTCTACCACGGACACAGCCCCAGTGCGAGCGGCAGCGGCGGCTGGTCTTTGGAGAGCCCCCGCAGTGATGCAACGCAGGAGGGTGGTCGATCAGCTGCTGTTGGTGGTGCTGCTGCTGCATGGGGGGATCGCAGGACGACGACACGCTGCTTTAGTTCCCTCTTCAGGTATAGGTGTATGTACACTGGCAAATGAATACTCTACGGCAGCGTTTGGTGTGGAATAGGACTAGCAGGCACACGTTTCGAAACAGCCGGGGGGCTAAAACGGCATACATTTACTCATGGCCAATTCCAACACTCAAGACTCCAAATACAAAAGAAGCACTTGGGAAGCAAATTGAAACCCAACATTAGGACATATATTAGTGCCATTTCTTTCCTTATGAGCGTCTATGTGCGTGCTATTTATCAAATGTTACGCTTCCTTCAGCGCTGTATTCAAAGACATGCTCCATTGCTGTGTATACATATAAAAAGAAAGTGTAAATTCCCCCGTTATTCTAAAGCCGCAGTGGCGGCTCAGTGGTTATGGTGCTCGGCTGCTGACCCAAGATGCGGGCTCCATCCCGGTCGCGGCGGTCGAATTTCGATGGAGGTGCAATACTAGAGGCTCCTGTACTGTGCGATGCCAGTGCACGTTAAAGAACACCAGGTGGTCGAAATTTCCGGAGTCCTCCCCTATAGCATCCTTCATAGCCTGAGTCGCTTTGGGAGTATAAGCAACATAAAACCAAAAACCCAACCTTATTTATATTAATGAGGCCAGCGAAAACAATTACATCATCCAGACCTGTTCTGAAAGGGCGATTGCCTCGTGGCAGTGTATCTAGAACTACCCTTTGGATATTGAAAAAATTAACACACTCGGTGTACGCACTGCCCCTTCGTTAACATCTGGAACACATTAATGACAATCATTATACGCATTTCTACGCTTGGGTACGGCTCCACGATGAGTGCGACGAAGGCCTCCCGCATTTCTTGCAGTGAGCTTTTTCAACTGCCTAATGCTTTCAGGAAGAAGCCAATGGGTGGCGTCAAGGCGTTTCCCCGTTCTTTGCTGCCTTTTTCTTCCTCTCTATGTTTGGAATCACACAACATCCAGAAGTATGCTTCGCGAACTACCCATTACTGAGCGTTGCGACAATTATAACTATTGAACTTGCGTCCATCATTTCTGACGTCCATTGCTTAGTTTGTGTACACAGCAGCGTTGGTTTGTAGAGTATATACTGCTGTCATAGCGCGATTTAAAAGCCTGCATAGAGTGAGCATTAATTCGGAAATTCGGAAAAGCCTGCATAGAGTGAGCATTCCTCTCTCAACACGCTGAGTCCGTCAAATGATCATGTACTTGTGGTTCTCTTGTACGGTGGGAGGAGTGCGGATATCCTGGCTTTGCAGCTAAAGTAGCAGAAGTATTTTAAAATTAATGTAAAGGACCTAGAAGAATCGCATAGCTCCAATAGGTTGCCAGAATTTCTGAATGAACCGCCAGCCCTTGATCCGCAGATATTCCTCTTATCATTAAAAATCCCTAAACCTCCGTGGACGGCCTCTAACTTGAGTCTTTCCTCCTGTCTTCTCCGCGGACATATTAAAAGCTGCATTAGGAGTAACAGTCGTGGTCAGATAAAGGCACTGTGAAGACAACGCTATCAAATTTTTTCGTTAGTAAAATCTGATAATTCGGAATTTCGTGGCTTTGTTTTGTGCGGCAGCGAAAGGTGCATTTATTGCTAAGAGATTTGAATTCGAAGTTGACAAAATCTTCCCGCTGCTCATATTCAAACTCGAGACTCTGATGACGAAACTGGTTGGTTGGTCGGTTTATGGGGTTTAACGTCCCAAAGCGACTAAGGCTATGAGAGACGCCGTAGTGGAGACCTCCGGAAATTTCGACCACCTGGGGTTCTTTAACGTGCACTGACATCGCACAGTACACGGGCCTCTAGAATTTCTCCTCCAAAGAAATTGGAGAAAGCGACGGAGAGTAGCGGAAACGGGGACTCCGTGATTGCTGGCTGCGAGCGCTGGGCTGCCGCCTGGCAGCAGCCGAAATGAAAGCTACTGCAGGCCGGATGTTGAACGCCTTAACCAGCCGTTGTCGCTTCGTTTGCGTTTGCAACAGCGTCACGATGGATCCTGTTTCCGACTCCGACAAAAGCTCGCGCAAAAAACTGCGGCCTGTGTTCAACGACCTCAGCCCCCCACAGGGTGCGATGCATTTGAGGACTGAGGTGGAACGTCTGGTAAGAAAGTCTTAGCGCCGAGCCACCGTCACCGCCGAGCCATCGTCATGACCAATGTGTAGCTTCCGGTACGTGAAGACATATTTAAATTCTGTAATAATACTCCGCGTAAGGCTCGTTATGCAGCCCAGCGTCTTTGTACGTTGACGAAGCGAACGCGCCGCGCGATGCTTTTGCTAACGTGGAGGCGCTTGAATCATCATTAATGACAGCTCTTTTTCCGTGTCGTAGGTTTGTGCCGTTGCACGAACATCGTCCGAGGAGCGCTTTGAGAGCCACTTTTAGCTCCTGTGCTGCTCCACGCATTAAAATAAGGGTTTATAATCATACAGGTTCACGAGAAATTTGATTTACTCATCTGAAAAAGAAACACCTAAAGGAAAAAACCGCGTAATCACTATGAAGAGATCGCTAATCTGTGGAAAGCAAACTGTCGTTGCTAGGGTGTTGACTAAGCTGAGAAAAAAGTTCGTGACTACTCTGTAGACAAGTGTAATACCGTCTGAGGATATAAACAGCGCTAACGGGGACGAAGCAGAGAGAGGGACACGACGCTCTCTGCTTCGTCCCCGTTAGCGCTGTTTTTAGCCTCAGATCATGCACCAACCAGCCCAAATTTCCACCCTTTTGATGTAATACTGTGTTTCAAAGGGTTGATGGTCCAGAACTGTGCAGCATCTTTTGTTGCGAAAACAACACTACGGGAGTCACCGAGCCATTTGGCGAAGTTGATCAAAGGCCATACTGCGCATGCACGAGGAGCGCTGACGTCACACGGCGCACAGCTGGCGCTCCACCGCCGTTGCTGCGCGGGTGACTCAGAGGTGCCGCCGCCGCGGTAGCGTGCCGGTGCTGCCGCCGCTGCCGCGCGCTCACCATCGCCTCTCTCTCTCCTCGTTGCTTTCGCAATCATTCATGGTTAACCACAGCTAAACCACTGCCAATTTCTTTAATTACAAGGTTAACCTGAGAAAGCCACCAGCAACCCGCATTCACACCCAAGCAACCGACCAGATGTCTGCCGATGACAATCGCTTACAGGTCTTCGGGGCGCTCCATCTACGACTGCTGGTCTCGGGGGCGTCGGCGCTGGAAGGGAACTCGTCCAAGATGAGCCTCCTAGAGTTCTCGTCGCTGTCAGTGTCGGCAGCCAAGGCGAGTTCCCATCTGAAGCGCACGACCGCCGAGTCGGGGGAGAGGGAAGCGTTATGGCACTTCAGCTCTGCAAAACAAATAGAACCGCCCAGGAGATGCGTTGTAGCTAAGCTCGAGAACTCTCTTCACACGCTTATGTGAATCCAGAACGATTCTTAAAGTCGACATTGGCCTCCGATTTTAGACGCCAGAATTCTGGTGCCTTTCGGCCCCTTGTTGTACTACATTACACCGGCACCTCCAACAGGCATATCACCGTTGGAGAGGGATCGCGAACCGCAAGCCGATTCTCCGCAAGCTTAACTAATTTCAAGGCTTCTCTGCACGCAGCTTGGTGGTAGTAAGACCCAATGGCGATTAGCAAATTGGTAGTTGTATACTATTAAAATCCATCTCGGTTTGGACTTCACTCAAAACGACATGTGCCGATAAAATTTTGACCTTGAAATGATAAGCTGCGCGGTCAGTTTACTAGGTTATAGTGAATACAGGGCGCAGAGCAATTGGGGCCGAATATGAAGAATAATTTTCTGATCCTCACCTACGTACACTGAAATGCTGAGAAAGTGGCGCTAGCATCAAATATGCGAATCATGTGGATGAATGAGCGCAACTGAACTCGTGTGTATTTTATCAAAAGGTTCCAGAGATCACTTCTAGGCCCAAGTTTGATTTTCACGTCAGCTCTGCCACAAATTATATTCTTTAACATTAGATGGAAATAAGGATATGGCTGCTGATTCGTATTAATCTAAAGGGTATAGGAACACTGTGTGTAGTTCCAGTGTATCCTAGTGAATATAATTATTCAAGATTCCGATGCGACGATGCTAGCAGGTGCACAAAGCTGGCTGGTGAAGACATCAATAAAGTTTACTTTTTAATCTTCAAAAACGAGGCCTGCTGAGTTGTGCTGGGTCTACTGCTAAGTGACTGCCTGATGTGGACAATGGCTGGTCATAAATTACAGGCGTGAAAATGACCACTGGCATGTTAGAGCAGGATGACAGCTTTGCAACGTCAAGAATTTCTGCAGAACGACTTATATGCAGAACGACTAGCCTGCTTCAATCCAGCCATTTTCGGTTTATGGCTATGGGGATTCGCGCTGTAGGGAGGGCAGCTGGTGCTTCTCCCCCTCGACTCCTGCGAAACCCTCTCCTCCAAGTGAGACGCAATAAAGGTCTGGCTGCGCGCGCGGTCCGGCCACGCTTCAGGGTGTCGCGCTATGTGGTCCTCTTTTTGGGGCACGCGGGCGTGACGTACGCTCAAAGGCGTGCTGGTTCCGTAGTCAGTCGCGGGTGCGTTAGAGACAGGCGAGCGACGAGTCTGGGACACGAGGCAAGGCACGTGACCGACCGTTTTTCGCTTTTGCCGACGTTCATTGGAGTGCCTTCTCATACACGTTGTTAACGTCACGAGCCGAGAGCCTCGCGCTCGGCCTAGCAGTACCTGCGAGCGTCCGGTGCAAGCCGCTGAGTCACGGCTGCCACTGACGAACAACAGGGGCCGCACTGTCCTCCACACCAACACCCTTATCCGTGCGCACATCTGTTGCGAAGGGGGCCGGGCGCGAATTAACTGAGGGAGTGCAATGCAGTGCTTCAGTTTGAACGGTTGCTGTCTGCGTAATAAATACGTGTACTGTGTACGTTGCCAGTTCTCTCGGAGTGAGAGCGCCCCAGCGCGGCAAGAGCAAACCGGACCCGTTTCGGCTCTGGGCTCGAACCACGGCCTGGGTCTCTCTTCGCATGCGGCCCCGGACATAGAAGGAAACCCACTCTTGGGCCGCTAAATACCGCGCGCGGAGGAATTTGTGTAGACACCCACCACCTGATGGACACACGAATTCCGGCCGCGCTGAGGAACACTCGAAGAGATCGCACTGAATTTTTTTGCCACGTGTGACGAATTATATCACCTATGGCCGTTACAATTTCATGTATTGTTCGAGAAGATTCACGATCGTGCCTGCGACTTTTCTGGACTCTTCCCGAAGATTAACCGCGTTATCTATAAGCCAAACGCTGAGCTGCCGAGACCGACCCTCATTCTGATAACGCTCATTTCAGAGCTGGGGCATCGCTATCGCCGCCAACAAATGCCCTTTTCTAAGACAACGAATTCATCCATAAAAGAATTTAAGGTAGTTTCGTGTTGTAGCAATGCCTTCACCATTATCAATGCTTGGCAGATAATGTTTCTAATGTGAGCACACAGCGCGCATGCGTCGTTCACATGCCCTCCGCGTTGCGAGTAGTCCCGGCGCGCACAGGTGGGCTGTTACGTCTCTCTCGAAGTCATTCAGACATAAGGAATTTATCAGCAGTGGCGCCGCTTTTCGCTTCCCACACCTACCGCAACGCGGCGCAGTGAGAACCGTAGAACGGGACCCCTTTAACAGCCTGAACCATGGATCAGCGAGTGAGAAAGGGCAGAGGAGAAATACTGGAGAGGCTTGATTCGTCACTTTCGGCCGATCTGATTTTCATCGATTTTTAGAAGGCGTTGATGGCACGGAAACCTCCTTGTCTCTTTCTTGATCTGCCCGCTTTCCCCTTTGTGTGAAAATATTGCAGCACTGCTCTCTTGCGGTTTTCGCCAAATTGTGGCAAAATTTTTCCTATTCGTTCCGGCTTCAGGTCCATCAGAATGGTGCGCTCTCACTGCCTTCACAAACAGGACGTATGCTCAAGCGTTAACAGTAAAAGGAACTCAAATGTACTTCTGGTTTGGTTTGTAGGGTTTAACGTCCCAAAGCGACTAAGGCTATGAGAGACACCGTAGTGGAGGGCTCCGAAAATTTCGACCACCTGGGGTTCTTTAACGTGCACTGACATCGCACAGTACACGGGCCTCGAGAATTTCTCCTCCAAAGAAATTCTAGCCGCCGTGGTCGGGATCGAACTCGCGTCTTTTGGGTCATCAGCCGAGCACTATAACCGCTGAGCCCCCGCGGCGGCTCAAATGTACTTCTATAGACAAATTTAATAATTAACGCTCCCTGATTCAGCGAAGATGCCTTAGGAGCGAACATTCGCTGCTGCCTCTGCACTGCCGCTGCACTGTAAATAACGGCGCATTGCCAGACTAACCAGTTTTTCTTGCCAAGCTATCTAAAGCAATGAAACAATACGCGTAAAATGCATAACAAGCGCACATGGGCGATTTTGCTTCGAAACAAATACAAAGTTATAGACGTGCACTTGCTTTCATTCCGAGACAAATATATTTCCATTATGAGCTGCATATTCACCGCACCAGCCGCGTGCAAGCGGCTAATCGTAAAATTTTGATCATGAAAGGTTCCTCGTTTGTTGTAAGGAAACCGTATAATCTAGGGAGCATTCTGAAATTAGGCCCCCTTGGACCTCTTACAAACCACTTGGACGACGCGGGAGTTGTCGAAACACCTACACATGCAACATATTGCCGTATTACGAGTCCTTCCAGTGGCACTGCACCGCGGCCGAACTGTTTTAGCTGGGACTTGCCATGCCTCGGGCAATCGAGGGGCTAGATGATTGTCATCTTCCTGGCTCGAGCTCCCTGCTCTCTGGCAAGCCCAGCACGTCTAATCAAACCGGGTCACTGTGCTTAAACCGTTTATCGGTGACAATATGTTTCTATATCTGGCGTCTCACCACCGCAAGGGTGTTTAGCCACGTGCGAGCATCCTGTTGAATGCTCTACTCTGATTTCTGAGAGAAGCCTTCGTACTCGCCGCTCAGCAGAAGGTGCTTGGATGGATGGATGGATGGATGGATAGGAGCGCCCCCTTTGAAACGGGGTGGTGGCAATTGCCACCATGCTCAGCTTTTCTTTATTTATTATTTTTTTTGTTTACTGTGATGGCAATTCTCATTAAGATTCTCCATCAACTTTGCCTACGGTTTCCTACTATTCTAACCTTATGCCACATCTCTGCTTTTCAGCCACCAATCCTCCAATCGCTTTTTGCTGACTTCCACTGCAGATTTATTTACATGACCATTGTTATCTTTAAACCCTAGGGCCTCAGAAAGAGTGACTGTGCCTGCATCGACATCCGGATGGATACCATCACATTTGATTATGAGGTGTTCAATTGTTTCCACAGATCTACCACACACTGCACATGTGTCATCTTCTTCGTTAAATTTCTTTTTGTAGCTGCGCGTTCTAAGACACCCTGATCTAGCTTCAAAAAGTAGGGCACTGCCTCTTGAGTTATCATAGAAAAATTCTTTCCTGATCTGCCTTTTCCAGAATCGATATAGTTCTACACTATGTTTCTTTTCCATTGAATTCATCCAATTTTTAACTTCCGCGTTTTTAACCTGTCGTTTAATGCTCTTTCTTTCTCCGTCCTCATGACCGGCATACTTACTGGTTAGTTTTCTAGTTCTTTTCCGCCACTGTGAGTCAACGTTCTTTCTGTATAAATATTTAAATACCTTAGCTGCCCATCTGTTATCGTCCAATTTCCTCAAGCGTTCTTCATATAGTATTTTACTCTTAGCTTCCCGCGCCTCGAACGATGCCCAGCCCATATCCCCTTGTACTGCCTCGTTTGTGATTTTGCCGTGGGCACCTAGTGCTAATCTTCCAACAGCTCTCTGATTTACGTCTAATCTCGACTGAACTTCTGCCCTTAAGCACAGAACCGCATTGCCGAAAGTAAGTCCCGGCACCATTATTCCTTTCCAAATACCTCTTAGTACTTCATATTTGTTGTACCCCCATAATGCCCTATGTTTCATTATCCCGGCGTCTCTTCGTCCTTTTGCCCTAAGAGCCTGTTCATGTTTTTCCGTGTATATCTGCCCTTCGTTTAGCCATATCCCGAGGTATTTGTATTCGGCCACTGAAAGCTTGTCGCATGAATGGCACGCCACGAATTCGTTCATGTCTTTTGTGCCTGGGTCTGGTTTAAGTACCGTCCTAATGTATTCTGACTCACCCTTCACATGATTGCAGATGCCTGGCAGGAACAACAGGAACACAAGCGAAGGCCGCATGCCAGCGATGCGAGCGGTGGTTGGTAGCCGTCTCATCTCGGATCTGATGAACGCCGCACGTTCGTACACGTAGGTGAGCACGAACGCGAGGTGCGATTTCTCGAGGTTTCCTGCGCAGACGCATACAGGGATGTACGGTCATGACGACCCAAGGATTTTACTCTAGCAGTAGCCACGGAAAGCACTCGCGTTACTTTTGAGGTAATGCACACGACTACCATTGTGGACTCTCCCGAGCTTATCTGCCGCAGGAAAATCTAGTAACAATTGCCCTTAAAATATTCGATGTGTGTCAGAGAGGTATTCATTAAAATCATATAACAATCTTAAAGAACAAAGACTATTCAGCGCGTTATCATTATGAAACCGTAACAGACGAAAGTTTTCTAAACTCGGGCTGTATTTAAAAACGATTTTAGAGCGTTTGCATGGCAGACTGTAGTGCTGAGGGTTTAACCGCTCATAGGATAGAAGCCTCTCGTCGAACCCTGTTCCTTTCAGGAACTGGGCGACAATCACGTGCACGTGCTCCTGTGTGTAAGCCGTGCCGTCAGAGGCTGAACGGCATCACAGCAATCTGAGATTACCAGTTGGTGGAGCGTCTGTAGCAAAGACGCTGCTTGGATTTCGAGGGCGAAAATGACAGGATGTCTACAGCATTCAATTCATAGCAAATCATAGTTTTTTTTAAAGAAAGTTTTTACTAATTCCAAATGCATGAATGATTGAACTGAGGCAAACACATGACGACTGAATCAATTTTCAATTTTTTTTAGCGGACGCGCAAACGACGATTTTGCTCCGGTCACAACCTATGGATTAGTACTACGTAGACGACGATGAGCGATGAGGAGGTAGGCAGATACACGCAAGAATCGATCACATATAAGGAAGAATTGATTTTTCTCGGCTGTGAACGTCCGGATTAAGGTTTTTGCTCTTATATACGTAATACAGCAGGGAGGGGAAGACGGTCTCCTCCTGGCTCTAGTGGGGCCGCGCGACGATGCCTGAAAGCGACGTATCGCTGCCCACACGCCGCCCTCCCGCAGGCTCCGGCTGCCGGGTTAACCTTAAAGCGAGCGGCTGGCGATGTGCGAAAGTACGCACTTAAACTTTTGCGGTCGAGTGTAGAGCGATTTGTGCCCGTGAGGGGCGTTGTCTGCGGGGGCGGCACTCTCGTTCGGTTCAAGCCCCCTTGATGGGCCCGTGAGTTAGTCGAGTTATTAAAATGCAGGTTAACAACTCAGGTAGAATGCTGCTGCCCCACCGCTGTTCACAAATAACTAAGAATCGCGCACTTTGACGAAGTGGACCACAAGGCATAGCGTGCACCGATTCTTGACATGAGCGAGCTTCGCAGTGGAGGGCAAGATGAGCCGCTACATAGGATAGCTTAGGCTGCGTTGTACCGCCGTGGTGTATGCGGAGGCCGTTGCAGTGCCTCTCCTGCCATACGGAGCCGTCTGTGAGTTCTAGAAGGTGGTCAGCCAGTTCTAAACGCGCAAGGGTATGACTCTAGTCGGCTGCGAGACGGCGCAACCAGGAATTATATGGCGGACTTCGGCCAGAGGTGCGCTTTTTGTTAGGGGGGTCGGCTGAGCGTAGCGCTCAGCGGTTCCTGCGCGTGGTTTCATGATAGAGAACGGCCATGCGAGACTCGGCAGGGCCGACACTGGCGCAGTCATCGCAGCAAGAAATCCCCACCCGACGCGCGCAGTATGGGCGATTAAAGTGGTGCAGGCATGTATGCGCGGCCCCCTACTCGAGAGGCCATATGTCCGCCTCTGAGATGGTAAGCGTCGCTGCGTGACCTGTGCTGAACGCCGTAGCTCACGCCAAGCGCGTGTCTGTGAAGCGTCTTGAGGTGCCCATGCGTTGACTGCCGGAGCATCGCTAGCGCCAATGCCTACAGTAAGGAGCTGAATATCATGGCCATGCGGCTGAGCGCAAGGGGAGCTTGCGCCCTGTGGGGGCCAACCCACTGACTAGCCGCCGCAACTCCTTCGCTGTCAGATGTAGCATGAGAAAGTTGCCTGACTTAAAACTCTGTGGTATATCATCGTCGGCTGCCAAGGCTGGTGCTGCCTGCTACTTGTGGACGGTCAAAGTGTAGTGTCGCTGATGCGCAGAGATGTTCGAGCAAAAGAATAGCGAAGTACAAAGCTAAGCAAGATAGCAGCGTCTCGCGCGCCTCGTTGACAGTACCACGTGCGCGGTTTCTTTTAGAAGCTCAGTGTTCTTTTCATATGGTCAGGTTGAAAGGCGAAGGCAGAATTCTGGACATTATGGGTGTGCTCTTATTGGCTCAAAGAGCGGGCAAACATTCCATTTAATGGTTCCTCACCTGCGTGGATCGGACGGCGACGGCAGTGGTATTCCTGCGCTGCTGGCACCGGTCCACGGACAGCCGCCACGGCTGGTCCAGCAAGGTGCTCGCCAACCGCTTTAGGTTCCCACGAAATCCTCCGCTTTGAGTAGTTGGTTGTGCAGATCAGCCGCGGTCAGGAACTCTGGAGATTGGGCTCCAGCGCACTTAGCAGGAACGTAGATGGAACGTTCGAGAGAAGCTTCTGGCAACCGCTCGAGCCTCTCCACGCGCCTCGAGCCCTGCGCCGGAATGCGATCTTCTTTTCTTTCTTCATACGACTTCTAAGGCAGGCGGTGTGCTTTTTGCCGAGAGCGCTTTGATGAACACAGTTTAAAAAATATCTATTATTCAAGCCGACTGAACCTAGTAAGACGAGCGAAAGTTCTGGTAAGCATGGTTTTCCAATCTGACCACCTTCCAAGTAGTAAAGATAATCAGATTCCGCTTGACGGAGACGGTATATCGTCGCAGCACTTGTTCCCGCACGTTGCTCATCCATGGCTTTGTGTGATGGTAAACACACACCACAGGCTTTTATACAGCGAAAGGCGCGTCACGCGATTTCCGGTGGTTGCGAGAGGGCCGCTGGCTCCGCATACGCAGCTGTGGCAAGGTGCAGTGAGTCACGTGATCGATAGTTGCGAGGTTCCGAGGCGAGCAAGCACCGTCAGCTCAACGCACGAATTTGCGGCGACACGTGGCGAGTCACGTGGATTGGTGTCACAACCAAGCCTCCTCTCCGTCTGGTTTGAAGGTTTGAAACCACATGACCACATTGTGCGGAAGGAGTAGAGCTTTCGCTCCAAAAATAGAAACTTTTGAAATAGGAAGAAGCAGTTGTCAGGATAGAGATGCCACTGAAATGTTCACTTATGAAGAGAGGTGTTTCAGTAACGAATAATGCTTCAAGAATGATCTCTGCAAAAAATAGCTTAAAGGTTCCGAGTAGTCACAGAAAGCGCATTTTGTTTGAAAGCACGCACCCATTCGCCAACCATTGCTCACCAGAATTATCCCTTAGGTATGGATGGTAGTTTCGTATAGTACCTTCATTGACCACTGACACCACACAATGAAGCGAATGAAGTTAGGCTGGTGTGCAGCCGTACTTCAATCAGTGTTGGCATGGCAGCATCAACACAGGCCCGCCATGTGTTGCCGTGCTTTATTCATCCGCTTTTCAGGTAGGATTGTCGACGCATAGGACGTAGTATGCTTTTGACAAACTTTGTAGCGAAGCCGCCAGTACGCGCGTTAACACGTTTTGCTTGCTACACGGGACTCGACAACATCGCATTGGGAGGATTCTGCTAAGGCTTCTCACTGTCACCGGGATCTATTGTTTTTTCGTTGTTCTGTTTCGTTGTATTCTCTTCACATAACGCGATAGCAGCTGATAGGTGGCCCCAGCCGTACAAGAGAAAGAAAAGAAAAAGCAAAAATGATGTATGAATACCTCCTTCGGCCGATAAAGTTTCAGTCGCAAGTCATGCCTGGGTCCTGTTCGCTTTCTCTGTGCGTGTCTATGCTTATGCGCTGTGTAAGGAGGATTATGATTAAGCACGCAAGCTTAGTCGGTGTTTTAAAGATTGTTCTTGGTGTTTAGGCGGTTTCTTTGCCCAGTAATGATTACATAAACAATGACCACCGCGTTCAGCCGCGATAGTTTTTGTGAACTCCGCGGCAGTGAATGCTCTGTTTTCTACTGCGGCCACCGAGTTGTTATTCTTTCCGGGCATAAGCTCGCTGCAAGCCTCGTCTGGAGCGCCGTCTCTGTCTCCCGTGACCACCATGTGACACGATATATTTGTATCCGGTAAGGTTAGCTCTTGCCCTCAACTTTACGGACGTTTTGCTCCGCAGGAGCCCATGCGTAGTCCAAACGTTGTTGCTAGTTTAGTTTTTGCTAACACACGCATACACATACGGTCGCGCACACGTGGACGCGCAGGTACGCCCGCACGCAGACGCGGACGCACAAACACATAAACGAGCACATACGCACACGCATACACAAGTACACACGCGTGCACACGCACACACACGTACGCAAGCACACACATGCAGAAGTACACAAACAAACACACACGCACGCACACACACGCGCACGCATCCAAACACACGAAGGCACACAAAACGCACATACACGCGCACTTGCACACACACACACACACACACACACACACACACACACACACACACACACACACACACACACACACACACACACACACACACACACACACACACACACACACACCCGCACGCACGCACCCACGCACGCACGCACGCGCGCGCGCGCGCACGCACACGCACACGCACACGCACACATACACACACACACATGCACGCACACAGACGCAGACGTACACGCGCACAAACACACACACGCACATGCACGCATACAGAAAAGGCACACGCGCACGCACATGGACACATAGACGCGTATGCATATGCACAGGCACACACAAAAACAAACACCCACGCATATGCGTACACAAGGAAGAAGTCACGCACACACTCAAGCACACACACAAATATAGACACACGTATCCGCACGCACAACACAAGCGTACACACGCATACACAAACACGCACCCGCTGACCAACAACACACACAGACACATGCCCAAACAGGCATACGCACGCAAGCACACTCACGCACTCATTCACGCACACGCATAGTCGGGAACTCACTCACACACTCGCACGTAAACATACACACACTCACGCTCGCGTACACAAGCACGTACAACCACAGGCGCAGGAAAGCAGGAAACCGTCCAAATTTTCTCGAATAAGAAACCTGCTACAAACCTCAGTTTCATAACATGTCAGAGTATGCAGAGACAAAAGCTTGTCTGCCCCGTGCGCTTTGGACACTGCACCCATCAGCTGTCAGCTGTACTTTCAAAACATACGAAATTTATCTTTCTCGTAGCTTGCGCGTTAGACTAGTGGTAATGTAAGTTTTACTCGGTCGGTCTTCCCAGGTCCGGGATCCCGTTGACGAAGGCCGCTTGCCAAGCTTGGTTAATGAGCTGGCGCAGTAAAGGCAGTTCTGAGTGAGCCAAGTTCGTCTCCAACTCCTCGCAGGGAATTTCGGCGCTGTTATATATTTTATTAGTGCGTAGGCATTGTATGCTATTTAGGCGGTTTCAGCGTGGACTAGATAATCTCGGTCCTATAGTGGAGGAACAAGTAGGTATATCGGAAAAAGAGTGGGATCGTCGGATAGAGCATCGAAAGAGGATGTGCAGTTGACAAATTGGTTAAAGTGTGTTAATTACCTCATTAATTTGAACCAAAAATGTCGAAAAAGTGGCCGCGGCCGGAGCAAAAGTGGCGCCAAATTTGAGCGCCACTTTTGGCCCGCCAAATTCCGGTCACACCACGTGACTGGAAGTGTGGGCGGAGCATCGCGTGGCGCGAAATTTGAAAATGAAGCGTGGCGCGAAGTGAGAAAACGCATATGGGCAATTGATCAAACTTGAATAAGTACGACAATTAATTGCGGTATCAATAAGGTATCGATAGGTGATCGATAAGTGATCGATAAGTGATCGACTTATGGTTTGAGGGTCTCTCTCTGGTTTGAGAGTCTCCGGTCACGACTTCCGGTCACGGGTTTCAGTTGACGTGAAAAGTGTGGAAGTGTTACGTCGACGTCTTGATGTGACGTCAAACGAAGTGACGTCATAAAGTGTGACGTCATGCTTGCGCATTGCTCTTATGCGTTTGCCGCAGTGATCTACAACGTTGTATAGACTTCAAGTTGCGCTGGACAATTCGAGACCATGTGGAGGACATTCGATGTCTCTGCACAGGACTGGCACTCGTCTGTAGGATATTTGTCTGTACAAGTCACTGTGTATCGCGCGAAGTGGCGGAATGTCCGCGTCTGCAAGTTTCTCCAAATTATGGCTTCTGTTCTGTGAGGGCTTTGTGGGGAGGGGAAAATATTTAGCGACAGAGTTTATGAACGTCGATAATTTTCCCGTTTGTCTTGGGGATGGCGGGTTCAGTGTCGGGCGTCGGCGGGGCTCGGAAACTGTCACATGTCCCGTCGGTCGCCTCATAGGATAGGATGGCTTATACGATGCTGTGGCGGGAGTACTTATTAGAGGTGGGGGTGGAAGGGGGTATCGCACATGATTTTGAGGTGCGGCCCTCCAAAGACTGCGGTGAAAGTATACGCTTTTCAGGCATGTTTGGATTCGGTCATGATCATGAAGAAATTTCCAGCGTGGTTGGCATAATTAATTGCGAGGGTTAACGCGAATTCTTCGGTGTCGGTAAATCTGGTGTGGCTTAGAACTGTAGCGCTGGCAACCTTTTCTCCGAAGCTGGTGGTGACCAAGGCCAAAGCCACCACTCGGTTCGGCCTGGCGCTGGCGCCTCACCAGCGCGTTACAGGAGTACCGGCACAAGTCTTCTGGATGTATTTTTTTTTGCCTTGAAGGACATCGAATGCATAAACAATTGATATTAAATAAAAGCACTCTAAAGTACCTCATGCACTGCGAAACGGCTCTGTCAAAATATTGAAAAACATGGCCAATTCAAACATTCAAAATTGCGCCAAACCATGCAAACCACAAGAAAGGAGACCAGACACAGGCGCTTCAAGTATGCACCAACAAGCCCAAAAGGACGTGCTAACGCTGTATTTACCGCTGCGCTAAAAGCTGTCACCGCAGTAAAGTCTATCGCTGACCTGCATTATTTGCGCTTATCTACTCGCCTCCGCTCTATGACCGTTCCCATTTCAACGTACGACCCTGAGAACTGTTTTTACACGAAGCTGTGAAACTGCAACGCATGCGCCCTTAGCACCAGCATCTTCTTACCGATGTCGAAACGGGTTTTGAAAATTCAGGTGCTGTTCGATAGGCTGCAAGCTTAGTGCATGATTTGATATCCTTATATGCAAATAATAATTATGTACGGAGGTGGTTTTAAATATAAAGACAATCAGTTTCGTTATGCGGTTTCCAGAATTACCACCGTCGAGTCGATGCGGGCTTTAAATCTCTGGAGAGCAAGATAAACTGCTGACACCACCACACTTTACGGAATTCGTAGGGGAACAACAAAAGCCTCGCTGCGCGGCCATGGAGTTTACGTGACAACTTTGGTAAGCATAATATCGACAATAATAAAACAAAAATATTAATGAAATAGTTTAAGGTGATTTCATTCTTTCCGCTTCTTGTGTCCCATCCTCCGCGATGTTATTAGTATAAACGAACGCGGTGGCGATCAATTTCTGAGGTTGTGATGGTTACGCTAATATCGAAAGTGTTTCATACCACCTCTTAGTCATCTGATACAGCTTTATTATTTAGAGTTCAGCAATTCCTCGCAGACATTTAGGTTTTTTGAACTCCTGTCGTTCACCACCGCTATGCGGTTACCATCTAGATCTTCCGAGTTTTCTCTCATCTGAGTTTTCTTTCGTTCGACATAGCCAGGTGTCATCGGAGACTTCATGCCTCTAACCACTGTTAAGAACGGCGTTCAGCAGGAAGTATCCAGCACCCAAGTGTCTCCTGGATGGTTCCGAGAAACCCGTGTCCATTCGACAAAGTTGCCTCAAGGGGTGCCGAATTGACTGTGTGGCGAGGGCAACGTACTTTGCTGCGTCTCTGAGCAGGACCCAAAAGAAGAACTGCCCAATTCTCCGGTGACGGCTCACGTGCGGGGACACATCAAGCAGGTGAACGTTACCTATCCCAATTCTCAGTTAACATGGCGGATGTCAAGGGCCCTCGTCTAGGCCGCTTTTCTGTGTACCGAGCATCGCGGCGGGCTTGCGGAGGACTTCCACAACCTTCGCGGACGTCCCCAAGGAGAAAAGACCACTTCCGCCTTTTCCCGACCTCGCATTCCGTGCTTTCCCGACGGATGTCATCTGACGGACATGTGTCGGCAGCCCGTGGGAGAACCTCGCATTTCGCAGTCAACTTTACCCCGCAGGCATCCTCCTCTCCTAGGCTCAAGACGTGACGAGGGCGTGTCCACAACTGCGGGGTTGCGTGTTCTTTCGCGCGAGTGAAAGTTTCAGGCCACTCCCACCCTGGCGACGGCGTCATTTGCTTAGGGAAGCTAGGGAAGAAGGACGATATAAAACTCGGCGACGAATGCGGCTGAGACCACACTTTTCTGATCCTGACTCTAGTAAAAATGTAAATAAGTTCAGTCTTCTTTCGGCACCTTCGAACTCCTTCGCTCAGCGGCACTCCTGTCCTGGCGGGCGGGAACGGGAGTCGTGCTGACCATGGTTCCGTCTTCGGCGACCCCGAACCTCGTCATCAACACCACTATGGGCTGAAGCAGAAACCGAGCAGCCCTTTGAGGCGCGCGCCCCTCTTGTGAAGACCTCGCAGTTACGTGAGAACGTCCGGTCGAACTGTCGTATCTACGAGGTCAGTTGAACATTACCTGAGGCCCATTCTAGTCGGTATAACGCACAGAACGAGGGACTCGGAAATGCATAAAGCATTGGGCTTGGGTTTCTGACACCGTTGACCACCGGCCGGCTTTGGTGACGTTGGTACCACTGAGCCGGCAGCGCAAAGAGCTCATTCCCGTCGGCGCCTTCTTCTCGAAGTTGAGAGATAGTGATCATAATCGCCTGTATAGAGCTCCGTTCTGATGGCTTCCTGGTAGGCTACACTAAAGTTTTTATGCCTCGAGTAATTCATTTGCGGGGTCCTAGAATTAAATGAGGCACACGAAAATCAAACAAGAAGGGATGGTCAGTAAAATTTGGAGACACCACTAAAGGATCTGAGTGAACAGGAGCTCGGTATTGAGAAATAATGCAAAAGGGCGAACATACAGAGAATTGCAGCTAATTTTGGCCAAAGTTTGAAAGAGGAAAACTTACTACACGAAAAATTTGAATACTTATTTCCACGCAGCTTGGAGACAGTAAGACCCAGTGGCGATTAGCAAATCGGTGGTGGTATACTGTGAAAATCCATCTCGGTTTGGACTTCTTTGAAAACGACCTGTGCAGACACAATTTCGACATTGAAATGATAAGGTGCGCGCTCACACGTTACTAGGATATAGTGAAGAGGATACAGTGATATAGGGGAAAGGGCCTAAGTTGGGAATTGCTCCATAAAAATAATTTGGCTACCTTTTGGATGTTTAAGTTTAACGCAATATGCTCTGGGCAAAATTTGTCGAGCATGTTGAGAAATGCCCGCTGAGGTTTTTATTATGGATTGTAACTTTAGTGTGGTTTCTCTTTTTAAGCCTACAATAAAGCCTGAAAGATTGAGGAACTGTAACGTGACTAGCTGTTTTCGCAGCGCGATGCTAGCACGATTAGCACCCTCACACGATCACAGATTTAAGGAACTTAGTTACGAAAGCTGCAATGAATTAACTGGCCATCAGTCACCGCGACTGTTCAGGAATGAGCGTGGACACTTCACGTGTTAGAATTCTGATGCTGCAGCAGAAGCATGATCCAGTCGTCGCAGTTTAACGGCATAGCGCGGATAATTTGTTTGCAGTGAAAAATGGCTGCGCCTCTCGCAACTAAGCGTCCTGTATCGTATGCGAGGTCCTCTCAGGGAGAGCCGCCATTATTGTCCGATCATGGTCTCGGCATGGTCATGTGCATACGATGTGCTGCGCTTCCATGCAGCGCGCTGCGCTCATTGGACAGGCTGCTCACTACGATCATTCTTCAACTTTATCTTAGGGCGCTCTGCAACGAAAATCGATAAATGATTAGGATACCCAGCGATGGCCAACCGGCTTACTCGATGGGCAAGAGTGGATGCCGCAGTGTGCAAGCAAGACTTTCTCAGGTCATTTGCAAAACAGGCTTTGAATGCGCGGAATAAAACGGTAACAGCGGCTTACTTGCCCTCGGCTCCTGCGCCCAACATACATAGTCGTCCACGAACGACAGCCTGAGATCTAAAAAACGCAAAGCCGCATCACCATCCGGAACCTCATGAGTTATGAAAAGCAGATACAGGCCTTGGCTAAACAGTTTGATAAATTCAGACGTTGCAACGCGAGGCTCCGGCACCAACCCATCACCGAGAAGCAGATAATAGTCTGCAAATCTAAATATTTGATAGTCGTTGTACTCCTTCTTTGTCTCTGTTTTTGCCGCGCTATTCAGTAAAGATGTGTTACGAACAAGCCCGCTCTTCAGCCCTTACAGACAGCAGCGGCAGGGCTCATGCTACCCAAGCAAATGCGTGTTACATGCAGTGAATCTACCTTCCCTTTATATGGAACCTAATCTTCGACGTAGCGGGAACATTTTTATCGGAGAAAATTCTTCACTACCAATTTCAGCATAATAAATGTTATACCTCGATTCGCCTTCCCAATCCGCCCTACTGCATCCATTGCGAAGGCCCATTCGCTTCTGCGTTCGGCTGCTGATCCCATGGTCACGGGATAGAATCCCATCTTGGGTTGCGGGTTTTGATGGTGGCTAAATGCAAAAAACACCCGTAAGCTGTACGATTTCAGAAGAAGTTAAAAAACTCCAGGTGGTGCCAATGAATTCGTCCCTCAAAACCCATCTTATCTTAGGGACGTTAAACTCACCATACCATACCATACCATACCATACCATACCATACCATACCATACCATACCATACCGTACCGTACCGTACCGTACCGCACCGCACCGTACCGTACCGTACCGTACCGTACCGTACCGTACCATACCATCCGAGTGCTCTTTCCAATTACAATTTCCAATCCATAAATTTTCCTTGATGAAAACCGAGTCAGCAGAAAGTTTTTGCTGCCTGCGTTCAGCAACGTGGGTTCTGAGAAGCATCTCGGAAAATGTGCCCCACACGGGATTCCCCTGGGTATTGACTTGAAAAGCAGAGATGACACCTCTTCACAAAGTGCTAAAAACAACCAAACCGGGTGCTCAGGGCAGGGATGCTGGTCAGGTTGTAAGCTCTAGAAATAGTCCGATGTACAGTCGGGCCGCACTAAACGGCCCTCCTTAACGTGGGCCACTAGAATTGCGGGGAATTTTTCTGGGGACCAAACCTTTTTCAATGTATTTACGCCTCGTTAATTTCCAAACTTGCTGTCCTCAAAATGGACAGGGTGAACTTGTACAGATTTTTGTCGCGTTAATATGAGAACAGATTAGAAGAAAATCTCGATTGCCCCAATCAACTGTTTCCATTCGTCATCTGTTAGTGCAGGACACCATAAAAAAGCAGTGTGAGAGCGCAAATGCTCTACTGTGGGCCCTTTTCCTCGTGATTTGTTGATATACATTGTCAAGATGCCCAGTCGACGCGCCTTATCATGTGCAGCATTGCATGAACGGCTAGGAATAAAAAAATACTGAATCGTGGTGGGCTAAGCTAAAAGCTACAGGCCGCAGCTGTTAGTCTACTGAGCCCATATTTATGCCAGCGGCTCGTGCGATGGCAACATGCGCACTGGCAGGTACGTCATCAGGAGCCTCATGGGCCAGCGACCAGGCATTCCAAACTGCACCTGATTATTTTAAAGATAACTATGCCCAGGAGAACGCACTTGCACCTTCAAGTACTTGCAAATTTCCGCTCCGAATTCCACAACAGAGGGTACGTTATTAACATGCTGTTTTTGCTTTTTTTTTCTTGCTTATTCGTTTCTAAGTTTGACTCGCTGTATGGATTGTTTTGCTCGGGAACCAAAGTGTACATATTAAAAAGGCCCAACTGTATACGTATGCGCGACAGAGCGTGAGCAAAGCGATATGATCCGCTTCGCCGCTACGCCTACATGTATATGCCTTTCGGAGCATTGAAGCCTCGCATAATCAGTTCAAGATTTCTCGCCCAGAGAGCACAAAGAAGAGTTGCACAATACGTTTATTGTAATGTCGGGATACCAAGTGGGGCCCGTCGTTTCCGGGTAAAATCTTGTTTCACACGTTAATAACACAAGAAAGAAAATTTTCAAAAATTCGGGCTAAACTCGATTTCTACGCGAAATACAGCTCCTAAAGTTCGAAGGGCCCAAGGTATGTCATATAGCATCCTGTGTGTTTATGTTTTATTCTACAGCGTTAGCTCTTCTTGGGCTGTTCTCTACGGCGAACTCCAACGATCTGAATCCACGGCTGGACGAAGTGTCTACGGAGTCTAAGGAGTCCAACCAGAACTCATGATTAGGATCCAAATCAATCGCCCTTTGAAATCGGCTCTTCGGTTTCGCGGAGCAAGAAAACTTGCTCCGGATCACCGTTTGGAATACGCCATTAGTTCTGCGCCGAGATCAGCTCTGTCCCCAGCACATACCTTGGCAGCGTGCCCAGATGCTGCATGCCAGCAACTTTGGGGAATGTTTCTGTTTCTACGGGAGTGCCAGCGACGCTGGCACTCTCGGCGAACTTGCAGCACTCGGCGAACTTGTAGAAGCACAACGCGTTTCTGAAAAGTTGTTTGTTCTCACTCCACTGCTAACGCTCGGACATTTGCGTCACACATTCATAACAGTCCCGTGAGTTTTCTTTTTTCGAAATTTGGGTGGTAAAAGTCGGGCGAGCCTTTTTGAGCTAAAGCTCGGGAAAAATCCGGCTCGTCAGAAAAAAGTTCTGCAGTTCAAGTCTTTCCGGGTAACTTTCGCTACCCATAGACGTTTTATTTTGAACGCTGGTTTTTGTGCGAGACGGAAAACTTTTTATTTCGTGCTCTTTATTTCATACTCAATATGTAAACGGGAAGTTGCGCTAACTGCTGTACTGCAAATAGGATATTTTTTTCTTTCTTATTAAAATTATTACGTTGTGTGCATTACCACCTCCTGCGCAGATCCGCCGCTTCCATGCAAGACCTGCTCGATTTTGTTTGCAGACTGCAAAAAGATGCATGCTTTATTACAGTGACCATTTTTAACATTGAAGAGCCTTTGAGCAGGTCACTGTAAGCATATCTTCAGCTTGACAAAATGATGCCGTTTAATACGCTCTGTCAGTAGCTGTGTTTTATATTCTCGTAAATTATCCGCCTCGTGAATAACAAGCATTAAAAGTAGTCTAAAATGGTCACTTTATTTAAAAGCACCTCTCAGGAATAAGCTCAAGATACGCGAATATCTTCGTGCGATGTCTTCAGGCTTGTGTACTGGGCAATTACGCTCCCTAAAAAGAGTATTTTCTTGTAGAAATAAGGCTTAAATCGATCCTTTAGAAATCTGCTCCGTGTACAAGTGTCGGGTAAAACCGGGTTTAATGGTAAACAAAGGGCTCTACATATGCAAGGTGCTTCACCTATATATTTACACAATTTAAAAAAATAACCCATTTGAGTTAGAAGAGCGGTTTTTCGGTATACCATTGTCGGAGCTAGAGCATGCAAAAATACCTCGAAAGTCAAAAGTGCCGAGAGTGAGTGTGACGACGCGAAGGTGGGGGGGGGGGGGGGGGGGGGCAGGGGGACATTTTTTATGAGATGGATGTGAGGGTGAGCCGAAGAAAGAAAGTAACGAAGTGAGGGTGAGGGCATGGAGGTTCAGCAGTTATTAATGAAATGTGCAGGAGATTTCGCTAATGCCACACAAAAAAAAGAAACGCGCGGAAACTCTCACTCTGGGTGGCCAGGAGAACCGCGCCTTCAGCTGGTGTGAAAGGAATGGAAGAGGGGAAAGAGAATAAAGGGTAGGTATGAAACAAAACAAACACTAGCTTAGTGTCTAGGGTGTGCGTGAGTGGACCCAGTTCATTTGTGCTCCCAACCATGGAATCGCCATTCGCCATACGCCTGCCCGGTGGAGACACCTCCGCAGGCGTTGCAACTAAGGTCTCATTCCCAGGATGTGAGCGTGAGGTATCACGGTGCCGCACAGGAAGAGAGCTTCTTGTAAGCTATGCGGGGACGATCACCCGACCGGAGACCGAACCTGCAAGGCGAAATACAAGATCCCCTACGTAGTGCGCAAGCGACAATGGGAGCGCCGACAGGCCGAACGCCAGCTGCTGTCGGAGAGCGATTTCCCGCCACTCGACAAGCCGCCAGCTGCGGGAAAGTCAAGGACTCCATCAGAGAACCGCGCGCCAAATTCCAGAGACAGCAGCTGCAAGAGAAGCCTCAGTAGGAAAAGGTCACCATCACGTGAGCGAGTCAGCTGGGCTGACGCAGCTAAAGGGAACAATATAAGGAACGCGCATAAAGTCACCGAAGCCACGAAGAAAGACGATATAAACAATATGCGAGAAGCCAACGAGACATTAAGACAAGAGAACGCGGCGCTGCGCACGACCATCAACAGCCTAACGAGAGAGATCGCCGAGATCCGTAAGTTGCTGCTATGCAACAACGAGCCTCCACAGAGACTTACGCCAAGCACAGGCACGACCGACGAAACAACCATGAACACCCAGGAGACAGCCGTAGAGGAACCGGCACCTAAGAAGCGAGTCGTCGAGGCCACGCGCAAGCAAACAGAGAACAATCGAATCGACAACCTCGAGGCCAAATTCGAAGCGACGTTCACCAAACTCGAACAATTAATCACGGCGAACATCGCAGCAGTGACAGCAATGAAACAAACAATGGAGACCTACCAAGCCGAGAACACGAACAGATTCGCCTACATCGAAAGGACCCTACAGCCGATAGTGAGCCACCCGACGTTTGCGCCTCTCTTCGCGCCACATCCACCCAACCAGGGAACCGCGTACACACCAACGCAACCATGGCTGCCAACGCAACAACAGCAGCAGCCGTAACAGCGTGGTAGTGGAACTGTCGCGGCCTCGGAAGGAAGAAGGCAGTCATCCAACAGCACATCGCACATGCTGCGCGCAAACCAGACGTGATCCTATTACAAGAAACACTCACCGACGCACCGTCCCTGCCCGGCTACAGAGTGCACAAGGGCCAGCCCGACGGGAGAGGCCTGTGCACCCTGGTCAGGAAAGGACTCACGTTCGTCGAGCACGAGCTGCAAAGCAATATCAAGATCGAGCACACACTCACCGAAATCATCCCGGGCAAGAAGAGAAAAGGAAGCATTTTTCTGCTCAACATATACAGCAACCCATCGCAGAGAAAACAGAGATTCAAAACAATACTACACAGAGCCAGCACCGCGGCAGGCCGCCACACGCTAATCGTCTGCGGCGACTTCAACGCGATGAACCCAGCCTGGGGCTACAACAAGTACACAGCAAAGGGCCGCGACCTGTACCAAGACGCCATGGAACTCGACTTCACCCTCATCACGGACCCGGCGCACCCGACGAGAATCGGTAACTCTGTGTCCCGGGACACCACTCCGGACCTCACGTTCGTCAAGAACGACGTCCGGGGCGCGATCACCTGGCGAAACACGGGAACCGACCTCGGCAGCGACCACACCATCGTGGAAATCAGCATACCGGAACACAACGACACCAGCATCAAAACACACAGATGGGTAGACTGGGATGCCTTCCGAGACGCCAGAAGCCAGAAGACAGACGCTGACGGAGAGATCGAAGACATAGAGACGTGGACGGCCGAAATCACCAAGAGCGTACGCGACGCGACCAAAGAAATTGAAACGGACGCTGCGATTGATAAAGTAGACAGCCGGCTAGCGCATCTCATCGAAGCCAAGCAGTCAATACTCAGTCGCTGGAAGAACCAACGGCTCAACCGCAGACTCAGAAAGAAGGTGGCGGAGGTCAACCGAGCGATCGAGGAGCACTGCCGCGCTCTATGCACGCAACAGTGGATCGAGATCTGCAACGCGGCAGACGGGCAGATGCATAGCGGGAAGACGTGGAACCTGCTGCGGCACCTGCTCGACGAAACCAAGACCAAGTCGCACCAAAGGGACAGACTCGCCAAGCTCATACATCGGGCTGTCTCGGTACAGGGCGCCGATGCAGTCACCAGGCGCATCAATGACAAATACCTGCCCACTACGCCCACCGAACAACACGCGCCGTACGGCGGCCTACCCAACGCGAAGCTCGATCGTGACATCGACGTCGAGGAGGTCCGCGCGGTCCTGCACGCCCTCAACAGCCGGTCGGCAGCTGGCCCGGACCTCTTCACGAACAAGGCGCTCAAGAACCTCGACGACGGCTCGATTGAGAACCTCGCAAAATACTTCAACAAGTGCTGGAAAGCGGCCGCGCTACCAAAGCAGTGGAAGACAGCCAAGACTATCCTGATACCCAAGCCGGGGAAGCCACCGGACACGGACAACCTTCGGCCCATCTCGCTCACGTCCTGCGTGGGCAAGGTGCTGGAGCACGTCCTGCTCAACAGGTGGCAAGACTACCTGGAACGAGAAGGGCTGTATCCGGCCACGGTGATCGGATTCAGACAGCACCTCAGCACGCAGGACGCGATGCTGCAGCTCAAATACCAAATCATAGACAATGGCGGCAGCGTCCGCGACAACAAGGCAATCCTGGGTCTCGACCTAAAGAGCGCCTTTGATAATGTGAAACACTCGGCGATTCTGTCCCAAGTCTCTAAGCTGAACATGGGCGAAAGATCCTACAACTACATCAAGGACTTCCTCACGGACAGGACCGCCCAGCTACGAGCAGGCGACCTACAAACGCAAGAGAAGAAGCTCGGGAGCACCGGCACACCGCAGGGATCGGTCATTTCGGCGATGCTGTTCAACCTGGTAATGATCGGAGTGGCCGAGAAGCTCGCGGACATCGAAGACGTCAGGCACACCATCTACGCGGACGATATCACACTGTGGGTGACCGACGGCAGCGACGCCCACATCGAGGGCGCTCTGCAAGCCGCCGTCGACGCGATAGAAGACCACCTGGAAGGCACCGGCTTGAGATGTTCGCCGAGCAAATCGGAGCTCCTCATACTCCCACCTACCAACAATGGCAGATGCAAGACCAGACAACGCGAATGCGAAAAAATCAGAATCGTAACCAAATCCGGCAACGTGATCCCCGAGGTCAGCAAAATCAGGATCCTAGGCATGGTCATCGAAAAGCATGGAAGAAACGGCGAAACCATCGCCCGTCTCACGGCAAAAGCGGCCAACGCTATGCGCCTCCTCAAAAGAGTCACTTCCCGGAAGGCTGGCATGAGAGAGGAGAGCCTAATCAGGCTCGTCCAATCCTTCATCATCAGCCACGTCGCGTACGTTGCAGCCTACCATAGATGGCTGCAACACGAACGTAACCAAATTAATGTCATTATCAGGAGAGCGTACAAGGCGGCGCTGGGCCTGTTCGAGTCCACGAGCACGACCCGCCTCTTACAACTCGGGATCCACAACACGCTCGAAGAAATAGCCGAAGCGCAACGGACCTCTCAACTGGAGCGGCTGTCCACGACCAAAGCCGGGAGGAAGATACTGGACGACCTGGGAATAGGACACTCGAACGACGCGGAGACGAAGCTCCCCGTCCCCGAAGAGGTCCGACGCCAGACCATAATCGACCCCATACCCAAGAACATGAACCCCGAGTATAACAAGGAAAGAAAAACGGCGAGGGCCAAGGCTCTCATCGACCTGAACGCCAACGACGAGCACGCGCGGTACGTGGACGCGGCCGAATACCAACGGAACGCCTTCGCAGCGGTCGTCATAGAGGCGTCGACCGGCGCCACGAGGACGGCAGCGAGCGTGAGAGGCGCCGGAGCGGAACAAGCGGAGGAGGTGGCCATCGCCCTGGCCATCGCCGACGCAGACTGCTACACGGTGCTGAGTGACTCGAGACAGGCGGTGCGAAACTTCGCCAAAGGCCAAGTCTGCAGGGAGGCCGAGCGCGTACTACGAGCGACTAAACTGCAAGAAAGAGGAGTAAGAATGAAGTGGTTTCCGGCGCACGCGGGCGACGCGTCGGAACGCAGCGCGAACCACAATGAGGCGGCACACGCAGCGGCGCGAGCGCTAACCAACCGCGCCCCGGCAACACACCGTCCGACGTGGAGCCAAGGACCGCATGACCGACTACAGCGAAATCACGAAGGCCTACCGCCTGGCTCGCAGGACTCTCCCACGCCCGCACCCGAGGCTGAGTCGAGCGGAGGCGGTACTACTGAGACAGCTCCAGACCGGATCGCTACCGAGCCCGGGACTGATGCATCGCATGTACCCCGAGACCTACCCGACCGATACGTGTAGAGTCTGCCGGAGGGAGCCGGCAGATCACACGCACATCTTTTGGACTGCATCAGAAATCCAAAAGAAGCAAGATCAGGAACAATCCCGCCGCGGCTGGAGGCAGCAGCGAAGAGCAACGACAATGACCAACAGCTATGGGCCGTCCAGCAGGTCCTCGGGGCGCTCGAAAGGCAGGGACCCAGCGAGCCGGCAACGGCGAGCGCAGACCCGCGCCGAGTAACGGCAGCCTCGTAGACGACGTAGGCCCTCGTCGGGGCGCGCGAGCGCCCAACTGCAGGCACAAATAAAGTTTACTCCAATCCAATCCAATTTACTTGTGAACCTCGGCGAGTTCTCAGCGACATAAAAGAAACCTCGGACATGTAGACGTTCCAGGTTGTTACAACCGTTATTGCCAGAGTTGAGGAGGTTCATCTGAACTGTTCCAAAAAAAGGAGAACGAGACAGGAGACCGCTTAAGTGCTTGTACTGGGCACAATGTGTTCAGGAAAGAGGGCGAGAAAAGCTCGAATTCTAGGAGAAGCATGAACTACTTCCCTCCAGGTATATAGTGATATATTTGTCGATGCTAGAAGCGTGTCCCACCAGGCATCGGGTCCAGGAGCACCGCCGCAGTGCCGAAGGAGGAAGGAAACGTGGGCCGGAGACGGGGAGTAGGGGAAGTGAAGGAAAAAACTGTATTTACAAAGTTACATGATTAATTACAATATTTACATAGAGCGGGACTGAGAATGGCTCTCAGTGGAAGGGGAACGTCTTCGTCAACCGTAGTCGACTGGAGCTAGCAGGCTTCTTTCGGCCACACTCACGGCCGAGTTAAATACCGTTCGGTTTCCCCAGATCCCTGGCTGGGGAATAATGGTCGACGAGCACTGTCCAATCCGATGGACCGAAGGGGACGTTCTTGTTACCGCCCACGGCTGGGCAGGTGCGAGCTTTTCCACTCTCTCTGGTAGCTGGTTGATGAGAGGAGGAGATGCCGACTCATCCAGCCCTGCGGGAAAGGAATCTCCCGAAGTCCTCCAGCAGGTGAAATGAACTTGCCTCCCCGCCGAATGCCCAGAACGCGAGTCAGGGCCACAGAATTCTTCAATTATCCGCCAGCGTGACCGGCGCCGGCCCGTCGCCTCCTCTGTGGTCGCTCGAACAATACCTCCTGCATTCCTGCTACACTAATCCGCTGAGGCTCGGAGGGGCATTCCAAGCATCCCACTTCCCACCGCCGTCGCGGGGTTGTCGGCCTCGATGAATGTTCACGGTAGCTGCATGATCGGGCCCACGTGGTCCGAGTGGACACAGGTGTGACGGGAACACACAAAGAGAGTTAAGGGGGGGGGGGGGTAGAAACACAACAGCACGTCCGCCGCCCGAAGAGGTCTCGTAGTGGTTGCAGCCAACGCTGCTGCGCGCAGAGACCTGGAGTTGTGTCCGTTCGGCTTTTGGTCACAGCTGGGCCCAAAGGTTCTTCTTGCTTCGTTGACAGCTGTAACGAGCTCAACCGGCAAAGTCCAAAGCCCAACAAGCAGAAAGCGCCAAACCGACTTTAAGAACTGCCAAGCTGTTTTCGGTCAACAAAACCTCTTTAGAGAAAATGAGCTCTCGCGTGAAATTTACGTCCTCCTCCGAAAGTTTCCAAGTCTGACCAAACCAGAATACACAGAGCTTGTTTAGCCAAAAGGGAAAAATTTCCTAAAATTTTTGGGGGGGTGCCGTAGCACGGTTTTTGTCACAGAAAGCCACCTCCCGTTAGAGCACAAAGGGAAGGTGGAGCTGCTGAACCCACATACAAACAGACAAAAAGGATTCTCGCTAAAGCAAAAGAACAATACAAATTTGCATAGCGGAATAACGTCTGGGGAGTCATGAAAGGGCATTACACGGGAAAGCTTCGGCTGAGGCCATCAGCGTTTCCATTACCTCGCACTTTACTGCAACGCATGTAAACTGAGTCCCGCAATGCCAAGCTCCGAAAGTTCGCTCTCATTTCGCATAGGAGAGTGTAATGAACAAAAGACAAAAAACAAGCATTAAACTCAATATGAGATTATGCGTCATATCCGCCCCTTGCGCGGCCGTGGTCAGACAGCTGCTTTAGCAGATGAGACATTACATAATGCTAGGAATTTCAGCTTGCATTTCTGTACAGGAGAGTTAAATGAACAAAAAGAAACAAGCAATAAACTCAATATGGGATTATGCGTCATATCCGCCCCTTGCGCAGCCGCGGTCCGACAGCTGCTTCAGCAGATGAGACATTGCATAATGCTAGGAATTTCAGCTTGCATTTCTGTACACGAGAGTTAAATGAACAAAAAGAGACAAGCATTCAACTCAAGAACGGATTATTCCTCGAATCTGCCCGCAAACAGCGGTGCGACTCAGGGAATTTACTGGTTCCTATTTTTCAGCCGCCCCCTGCGCGGCCGCGGTCCGATAGCTACTCTAGCAGGTGCAAAATTACACAAGGCTAGGAACTTCAGCTTGGGACCCTGCACTGTTCTTCGTCCAAGTCTCGCGGTTCTGAAGTTTAGCTGACGCTCAGAAAGCAGAATGCGAGAAGGGAGCGAACGAGTGCGAATGCCGTGCCAGCGTATCCGTCTCTCTCGGATTGGGTTCGCGCGTTGCGTTCTCTTGGCTTGTGTTCCCACGGGGCGGGTGCGAACTCTTGAGCACCGAGGTGCCAAATTGGGGCGGCTACGCGGTTCGGATTTCAGTCGAGCAGTTAACAAGGGCCGCACTTTCCCCTTCATTAACATTCCCCGTTTGGCCACCTCTATACGCTGCCGCTCCGTGGAAACCCTCGCTGTTGGTTTGCGTGGCGCGTCACTAGCAATCGCTGAACCGTCACAGGTAAAGTCGCTGGCGTTCGCCTCATCATCAGTTTGTAAAATTGCCTGTTCTAGCTCACCACCGTGAGAATTTATAAGGCTTACAGGGCCACGTTTGCCCTCTTCACCCGCGTGCTCTGCTGGCGCTGCGAATCCTGGAGCCTTCGAAATGGTAAGGACCTGCGCAGCATTATCTCCAAAACTAAGGCCCTTTTCTTTGGGCAGCATATCCAAGCGATTTGATAAAATCGAGGGATACTGCATAGGCAGGTTTTGGGAGACGGCTGCCTTGGTCAGACGCAGCTCGAGCGGGCTCTCGTTCGCGACGCGGGCAGTAAGTTGGTCGTGTTGGATACCTTTCCTATCCTTATACTGGCGGTACAGCAGGTCAGAACGGAGCTGGAAAGGTATGTTCTTCCGTGACACACCTATGTCACTTTGGCGACTCAAGTTGCGTAGAGATTGGTCTTTCTCTTGCTCAGCGGTGAACGTTTCTCTGTCCAAACGAAGGAGTTCGAGAAAGCCATCTGAGTGGGGCAACACTAGATTGGTATTCAATTCCTCACCTAGCTCCAGGTCATCACTTGCGCCTGATTCGGAAGACTCACTATAGCTTGCACTACTTTCGGTGCTCTTAACCCCTGTGCTAGAAGTGAGTAAGTCCTGGGCTGGCTCGCCGTTAGGTAACGCGGAGCCGTCACAGTTTAAGTCGCCGGCGTCCGTTTCATCGCCAGTCTTTACTAGAGCCGGCTCTGGCTCACCACTGTGAGAATTTATAGGCTTCGGGCTTACAGGTTCAGGTTTGCCCTCTTCAACCACGTGCTCTGCTGGCGCCGCGACCTCACGAGCCTTCGAAATGGTAAGGACCTTCGCAGCGTTATCTCCAAAACAAAGGCCTTTTTCTTGGGGCAGCATATCCAAGCGATTAGGGAAAATCGAGGGATGCTGCTTAGGCAGGTTTTGGGAGACGGCTGCCTCGGTCAGACGCACCTCGAGCGGGCTCTCGATCGCGACGCAGGCAATTGGCAAAGACACGCAGTTTTCATTGACGCATAACTCGTTTTCGGGTGTTCGGTCGCGAGCGGCTGTCGTTCCCTTATCGCTGAACTGATCTTTGTTTCCAAGCAGCGATGAGGCGCATTCCTCGCTTACAGTAGAACTTGCAGTTGCCACCTTCAGCGCGCGACTGCTTTCTGGAGGACTACCTTTTTGCGCTGCGCCTACGCCTATCTGGGTTGCAAGGACAATCTGTGCGGCATCGCGCTTTTCAGCTAACGCCGCGCTCTGGCTTGGAGCTCCACAGTCGCTGTCAGGTGACTGACAACGACGCTCTGTGCCGTAGATTATCACATCAGCTTCCCGACTGCCACTGTTCTTCTGAGCAACTACAATGTGCGTAGCTGACCAAGCGGGGCTCTTTGGCTGGTCGCTGACGCACTGATGGGAGCGCTGCCCGCTGCTATCACTTCGGCTTTTAGATACGGTCTGTACACGAATTCCGAAGTATCGGAAGAGGGCACTTTTCGCTTTGTCGTAGTTTCTGGCATCCTCATCGGACAGTCGCGCTAATACGGCGCTGACATCGCAAGGAAGGATGGCCAGCAACATCATTGACCATTCGCCCTGATCTAGTTCTTCCTCCGCACATACCTGTTCAAAATTCGCGAGGAACGTTCTGAAGCTCTCGCCTCTCTGAAAAGTCCGCAACCGATCTCGGGCCCTTTTTCGTCTGAGAAATTGAGTCGTACGTATGAGCTCCTGCTGCTCTCGTTTACGTAGTTCCTCGAGCTCAGCGCGTCTCTTACGGCATTGCTCCTGCCATTCTTTTTCAACCCTGTCGGCCTTCTCCTTGCGCTCTTTTTCAATCCTGTCAGCCTCCTTCTTAGCGGCTTCCTTGCGGTAAAGGCGTTCTTTTTCAACCCTGTCGGACTCCTCCTTGCGTTCCTTTTTAACCCTGTCGGCCTCCTCCTTAGCGGCTTCCTTGCGGTAAAGGCGTTCTTTTTCAATCCTGTCAGCCTCCTTCTTAGCGGCTTCCTTGCGGCAAAGGCGCTCTTTTTCAACCCTGTCGGCCTCCTCCTTGCGTTCTTTTTCAACCCTAACGGCCTCCTCCTTAGCGTTCCTGATTCCCTCCTGAATGACTTCCCAGGTCTCCAAAATTTTGTCTCCCTCCTTAGCACCACATTCCTTAATAGCCTCAATCAGCTGCGGCTTTCTGTGACTCTTCCTGGCCTCAATACCCAGCTTTTCACACAGCAACATCAACTCTGGCTTCTTTAGCTTGCTCAAATCCATGGCAATTCCCGAACGAGGACTTTCAATACAAGCTGCTACGTGAAATGCATAAGCGAGCACGTGCAGAAAAACAATCTACAGGAAGTGATAAATTTAAAGAGTTATCAAGCCTGGCAGATTCTTAAAGAAAGTCAAGCGCTCACCACTGCTGAAGCCAGGACCAAGCGTGGAAGATCCCACCGCTGCCACCAGTTGATATATTTGTCGATGCTAGAAGCGTGTCCCACCAGGCATCGGGTCCAGGAGCACCGCCGCAGTGCCGAAGGAGGAAGGAAACGTGGGCCGGAGACGGGGAGTAGGGGAAGTGAAGGAAAAAACTGTATTTACAAAGTTACATGATTAATTACAATATTTACATAGAGCGGGACTGAGAATGGCTCTCAGTGGAAGGGGAACGTCTTCGTCAACCGTAGTCGACTGGAGCTAGCAGGCTTCTTTCGGCCACACTCACGGCCGAGTTAAATACCGTTCGGTTTCCCCAGATCCCTGGCTGGGGAATAATGGTCGACGAGCACTGTCCAATCCGATGGACCGAAGGGGACGTTCTTGTTACCGCCCACGGCTGGGCAGGTGCGAGCTTTTCCACTCTCTCTGGTAGCTGGTTGATGAGAGGAGGAGATGCCGACTCATCCAGCCCTGCGGGAAAGGAATCTCCCGAAGTCCTCCAGCAGGTGAAATGAACTTGCCTCCCCGCCGAATGCCCAGAACGCGAGTCAGGGCCACAGAATTCTTCAATTATCCGCCAGCGTGACCGGCGCCGGCCCGTCGCCTCCTCTGTGGTCGCTCGAACAATACCTCCTGCATTCCTGCTACACTAATCCGCTGAGGCTCGGAGGGGCATTCCAAGCATCCCACTCCCCACCGCCGTCGCGGGGTTGTCGGCCTCGATGAATGTTCACGGTAGCTGCATGATCGGGCCCACGTGGTCCGAGTGGACACAGGTGTGACGGGAACACACAAAGAGAGTTAAGGGGGGGGGGGGGTAGAAACACAACAATAGGGCGTCTCGCGAAGCGCATACCGTTGATGCGACGAGCACGACGCGTCCAAGAACGCGTTACGCCTTTCCTGCAATGCATCTCATGTTGACATCTACTTTATGCGAGGGATTAGCAAAACTTTTTCTGGGCCTTCTTCGGTTCTTAAATATAACGTTCTTAGTTCGGGTATGTAATCAGGTAACACTGGGAGGAGTTCTTGATGCTATTTATATGCCCTAATTAAAAGTTTTTCGGTGTTTTAGCGGCTTAGATTATTTTTTTCAACATAATTAATGTAACACATTTGCTCATACATTTATTCACAGTAACGTTACTTCTAGCAAGCCAGCTTTATTATTGTACTGTAATGCGAACGTAAACCAAATTATTTTAAATATCGGAATCAGGTTGTGTGGGACACTAATAATTGCAGGGATTAGTTCTCCATACAGAGGGCATTGAACACTGTGTTTAACAATACTTGTAAACATAAACCTTGAACGTACAACATGGAAATGCTGCTTCACAATAGTCTGCGAAATTTCCCTATTGTCTGGCTCGCGGGCTCTTCCCGGCTGCTCACGCCGGCTCCGGGCTAATGAGCAGCCACACTCCACAGAAAGACGCAAGAAAAACAAGTCGCATCCAAGACGTCAAAGCCGCTATGAGCTGCAATGCCCAGCATCACTTCAAGAGCTGCAGGATAAGGCTGCGCTTCTTAACTAAGTGACGACGCGGGGACCCAAAGGCAGCTGCTAGAGTTTGGCGAGGCATTCGAAATCATTATGATAACGCTAATACAATGCACCAGCCATTGCTTCGAGGACAAAATCCTATCAAGGGCTGGATACGTCAGTGCGAGGAATTGCGTGTGTGCCCCAGTTTATTTTTTAAATGCATGCAGCGAACCAGGTCAAAAACCGAATTTGGCAAAATCACATGCTTTTTGACAATGCTTTCAGCCAGTGCATTCGAGTCGATGAAGAAGCCGCTCAGTAGCTCCCACGAACAAACAATCTATGCTAATGGCTTCTGACCGATCACACGTGGCTGCGGCCTGTTTAAGGCTGCGGCTGTTTAAGCCGCAGCCTTGTGTGATTTTTGGCTAATTTTCTAAAATAAGCCTCTATTAATTTTACGAAATTAGTCAAGGCTTTTTCAATGACCGGGAGGTGTGTAGAAGCGCATATTGTCCAGAAACAAAGGGCTTAGTTTGAAATTTCAGCTAGAAAATATATATCGTTGAAAAGTTGGCGCGGTAGGGTGCAAAGGATAAGTTTGGAAGGAGAGACTAGACTCATTCAATGAACGAACAGTTTATTTTCCCTGTCGATCTTAGGGGGAAATAGGGTTAAAGAAGATTCTTAAAGGATGCTTTTCGTCATGTGGATTCGATGTTGCTCAATAACGTTGCTCGAGGACACTTCTGGAGAGGTTCAAGTTTTATTTACAATAAAACAAAGAAAGATACAAGCAAGGAGAAAACTTAAAGTTTTTACCTGACCAAATGAGTCCTCAGACCCAACGAAAGAGTTGGTTGTAAACCTTATGTCGCCGCCCTTGCCGGGGATAGTAACCAACCGGGTCACTCCACAAACATCGACCCATTAAATCACTGGGGAAAGGTAAAAATTACCAATAAATGATTGGGAAAGGAAAACACACCTTATGCTTTGACCAGCGGTGCTGCAGAGATGGAACAAAAGTTACGTGACGCAATGCGGTCTACGCTGGCTCATCGTTGCACGTTTGCGCCCGCCTGGTTGCAAGAATGCGCACAACGTGATCAGACTCGGCGTATACGTTCCTGGAGGGGCTTGCCGTTTCCTGTATTCTCTAAACCCTCCGCTGTCGGGCTCCTCTTATCCCGCTTGGTATCGACTATGACTCACCCCCTTCTCTGACGTTGTGCGGAGGGCAGAAAAAAAGGAACACAATGGGCATTCTTTTTCGTGAAGACAGATGCGGCAAACACGCATAGCCTAGGAAACTGCACCCCAACCAACGGAACCAACTTATTAGTGAAAATTAATGATACATGACAGTGAACGATATCAAAATGTTTTATGAGAGAAGGAATTGTCAAAATTTAAAAGAAAACGCAAACTCAGTAATTTCCGTAATTACGGCGACCGCGGTGCTTGGATGATCCCGTGCAGGTCGCTCGAAAAATACGGCTCCACCAGACTACCCGCTGATCCCTGCTGAACCTGCAGCATGACCACACCCTGTAGTGGTCGGCAGCAAGCGCCAAAGCACCGAGTCGGTCGTCTTGGCTTCACGCCAACGGGGTCCAGGGAGCCGACCAGCAGTGCCGCCTCTACCACGGACAGGGCGAGAGTGAGAGCGCCAGTGGCGGCTGGACCTTGGACAGCACCCGCCAGTGATGCAACGCAGGAGGGGCTTCCTGCTGGTGGCCGATCAGCTGCTGTTGGTGGTGCTGCTGCTGCATGGTGGGATCGCAGGACACGCTGCTTTAGTTCCCTTTTCAGGATATTGCTCTCATACAGCAATCCCTTGCTCCCGTCCTATTGGCCTTACAACAACTGACGGCTCGCGTCGAGCAACTAGAGCACCATCTCCTCTCCCTCGCGTCCTCTGCCCCACCCTCTCCCGACGCAGACTCCAATGCTCCCCCTCGAAAGCGCGCAAGCGCCCCTCTAGTGCCTAACCTCGACACAATGGAGGAAGACCGGCATGATGAGTGATATCATGCGACACACATCCCCACCCCAAAACCCTCTAATTATTTGGCAGTGGAACTGCCGCGGTTTTCGTCGCAAGAAAAATGCCCTCTTGCAACACATGCAGATTACTGGCGTTAACCCAGACGTCATCGCACTGCAGGAAACGCACGGTGCCTTTTCTCTGCCAGGTTACGACCATTTTACTCAGCCAAGTATAGTCATGAAGAGAAAAGGACATCAAACGCCCCCTCCTCCGCCGACTTTGACGGTTACATACATACGGCGCACGATACCCACCATTCAGGAAGATTCATCCCACCTCAACTCCGGGACGAAAGAGCATGTCCTGACACACTCCACCTATCAGGGTCACCGTATCACGATTTTAAACTGCTACTGGACTCCCTCCGACTCCAAAACCAGCATCCCACCTTTGCATACGGCCCTCCCTGCCTCTAATGTCCCTACTACTTTCGTCCTTCTTGGTGACTTCAACTGCCCACACCCTGCATGGGGATACGACCGTACTTCAGCCTCCGGACGAAAACTCGACCGCTTCGCCAGTATTAATCACCTCACCCTCCTCAATGACACGTTCATGCCTACACGTCTAGGATGTGGAGCACAATCCGACACAAACCCCGACCTCGCATGGATTCGCAGCGATCTCCGCGCTTCTTGGAGTAATACGGGTGACACGATGGGGAGTGATCACTGTATTCTTCAGATAACGCTCACGTCCCAGCGACCCTCCAGACCACCCGGAACACATCTACCTCCCACTATGCTCGTAGACTGGCCAAAGGCTCGGCCGGCCCTCGACTCCTTATCAGTCTCACTCGAGGACCCCGAAAAATGGTGTAGCGCCATTATGGAGACCGTCTCCCAACACACCAAACATATCCACCGATCTCCCGACTATCCATACATTGACACACACCTACTTGGGCTATGGAAACAACGTCGCCGGGCCATAAAAGCTTGGCGCAACTGTAGATATAGCCACGCATTGAAAAGAAAAGTTGCTGAACTAACGCAAGCAGCCCAAGAATACGCTGACCAACTAGCCACGAACAACTGGCTTCAGCTCTGTGATGACATGGTCGAGAGACTCCACACTCCAAAAGTCTGGCACATTATGCGCACCCTACTTGGACAGGGTAAACCTCGTAACACACTTCAAAAGCTACAGTTGGCCCTCTCCGTCTCACAAGAAGAGCTGGTTGAGCAAATCCGAAATCAATTTTACCCATCCTCTACTTCTCCTGCCAGCTCCCCGTCATACCCTTACACCGAAGAAGAAGCAGACGAACAAGGAATGAATTCCGACTTTACATTCGCCGAACTTCAGGCTGCTCTACGCTCCCTTAAGCGAAACACAGCACCCGGCCCAGATAAAGTTACCTATGGTATACTCCGTAATCTCCCCGATTCAAAACTAGACGAACTTATTCAGATTATTAATACTGTTTGGCGCTCCGGGAAAATTCCCGCTGCATGGAAAGAGGCACATGTAATTATGATTCCGAAACCAGGAAAATCCTCTGCGCTCATCACTAACCTCCGACCTATATCCATGACTTCTTGCCTAGGGAAGCTGATGGAGAAGATGGCCCTTACCCGCCTCGAATGGCACCTGCATACCAATCGCTGTCTTGCTCCCACTATGGTCGAATTCCGCGCCCACGTATGCACACAAGACATTGGACGGCAAATCTATGAGGATTTGTACGCCTTCCCAAGCAGCGCACAGCTTCGAGTTTTGACCGGCGTGGATATCAAAAAGGCTTTTGATAATGTCGCCCACTCCGCAATTCTCACCAACCTGGCAGACACTCGCCCTGGGGTCCGCATGTTCAACTACATCAAAGACTTTCTTACAGACAGGACCCTCCGAATCATTGGCCCCGACGGCACACCTTCCGCCCCCTTTCCCCTCACCGCAGGTACACCACAGGGATCCATTCTTTCACCTATGCTTTTCAACTTGGCAATGAAAGAACTGCCCCGAAAACTCGCTGAAATTCCTGGCCTACGCCACGCTATATATGCGGATGATATCTCTCTCTGGTCTACCACAGGAAACGCCGGGGAACTAGAATCCACTTTGCAGCAAGGCCTCGACGTCGTTCAGGAGCATGCACGCCGCATAGGTATGAGTTGTTCCGCCGAAAAGTCGGAATACATCGTGGTTTCTAACGCTCCTCAAAAAACCGTTTCTTCCTACCGCGAACTCATTCAACTCTCTCTCGCGCAAACCCCTATTCCCCGACGGAGCCACATCAAGATCCTTGGCTTCACTTTTCAACAAGATGGCAAGTGCAACGTGTGGCTTAGCCAACTCCTGCAACAACTGAACCAAATTCGCCACATGCTGTCCCGCATATCTCGTCAAAAGCATGGACTCAGAGAACACGAACTCCGTCGAGTTATAGAAGCACTCGTTTATTCGAGGGTCATGTACGCCTACCCCTATCAACGCCTCACATCCTCTCAAGTAAGCAAACTGGAAGCCTCTCTGCGTCGCTTCACTCGATTAGCCATGGGAGTTCCCATCTACGCCGCAAATGCTCTGATCGCAGACGCCGCCATTTTCAACTCCCTCGAAGAACGCGCAGCAGCACACCACCGAGCCCAGATACACCGTCTCTCTACCTCCGAGCAAGGCAGAGACCTCCTCAGCCTTTTCGGACACACCATTTCCCAACTACCCCCGCTTCAACCATCTGCTCCCCCGTGGAAAAGCCTCCCGCGTCTTACTGTAAAACCCATTCCACGCCACATGTCTCCAACGATAAATCCCGGGCGGCGTGAAGCACTGGCGAACCATTTACCCGTACTGGGCCACGACACTTACTATACCGATGCCCATATCCTCGAGCACCAAGTAGTTACTGCAGTAGTCGGCCCTCGAAGCACCTCCACACATCTCCACACAGGAGTGCCCTCCTCAACCGACGCAGAAACTCTGGCCATAGCAGAGGCGATTACGCTTCACGACCACCTGTCCTCCACCATCACCATACGTGCAGACTCTCAGGCTGCCATACGCTCATTCGAATCTCAAAAACTCCCTCCCCATATCCTAGACACTTTGCTGCAATACCTAACAGCCCACCCTACGCTCCATGTCCGCCTTGAATGGATTCCTGGTCATCAAGGTATACCGGAGAATGAGCTTGCTCATGCTCTGGCTCGTGAAAAAATACCACCGGGCCCTCCGACTGCCTGGCCAGCCCATTATAATCCCAAGGCAGACCGCGCTACACACCGACAGGACCGCCGCGAACACCTTCGCAATTTGCGGCACATGCGACGAACCCTTCCGTCACCCTCCCATTTCCTTTGCCGTGCTGACGCCTCTCTAATTCGACAGGCACAGACTAACTCCCTTCCCTGCGAACTGTATTCCCACTATATCCTTCATAAACCTGGCAAACCCGCCTGTCTCGTGTGCGGAGAGCATCCCTCCAACATTCATACATATTGGTTATGCCCCCGCGCAACTAACTCTCCCACCATACCTTCCTCGCATACCTTGCCTCCCCCCTTTCACCTCACGTGGGCCCGATGGACCGCTCCACCAACCTCTCTGCAGCCCACCCTCTGGCCGCTCCTCGCCGCCCACATCCGACGCATCCAAGGGACACGTGGCCCTACTCTGCCACCGCCGATAAATAGCGCCCACCAAACGGGCAACTAAGAAGGCTCGGACTTGAGCTGAAAAATAAAAGTTATCTCTCTCTCTCTTCAGGAATAGCGTATGTAATACGCTCGCATTATTCTATGGCAGCGTTTGGTGTTGAATAGGACTAACAGGAACACGTTTCGAAACAGCCAGGAGGCTAAAACGGCATACATTTATTCTTGGTCAATTCCAACGCGCAGGGCTCCAAATACAAAAAAAAAACACTAGGGAAGCAAGTCTAAACCAAACATTAGCACTTATTTTACTGCTCATTTCATTCCTTATGAGCGTCTATGAGCGCGCTATTTATCAAAATGTCACGCTTCCTTCAGCGCTATGTTGGAAGAAATGCTTCATTGCTGTGTATATATATAGAAAGAAAGTGTAAATACCGTCGTTAATCTAAAGCCGCATTGCCGGCTTAGTGTTTACGGTGCTCGGCTTGTGACCCAAGATGCGGGTTCAATCCCGGCCGCGGAGCTCGCATTTCGATGGAGTCGGAATTCTAGAGGCCCGTGTGCTGTGCGATGTCAGTGCACATTAAAGAACCCAGGTGGTAAAATTTTTCGGAGTCCTCCTCTATAGCGTCCTTCATAGCCTGAGTCCCTTTGGGAGGTTAACCACCATAAAACCAAAAACCAAACCTTCTTTATACTAAGGACGCCAGCAAAAATAATTCTATCATCCAGACTTGTTCTGAAAAGGCGACTGCCTCGTGGCAGGGTGTCTGGAACTACCCATTTTGTAAAATTAACACACTTGGTGTACGCACTGCCCCTTCGTTAACATCTGGAACACATGAATTACTATCATTATACGCTTTCCTATGCTTGTGTATGTCTACGCAATGAGTGCGACGAAGGCCTCCCGCATTTCTTGCAGCGAGCTTCTTCAGCTGCCTCATGCTTTCAGGAAGTAGCCGATGGGTGACGTCAAGGCGTTCCCCTGTTCTTTGCTGCCTTTTTCTTTCTCTCTATGTTAGGAATCACACAACACCCAGAATATGATTCGCGAACTACCCCATTACTGTACGTTGGCACAATTATAGCTATTGAACTTGCGTCCATGATTTCTGACGTCCATTGCTCAGTTTGTGTACACAACAGCGTTGGTTCGGTGTGGCATCACTCTATACTGCTGCCACAACGCCATTTAAAGGCCTGCATATAGTGCGCTTTCCTCTCCCAACCCGTAGAGTCAGTCAAATGACCCTGTATTCGGAGTTCTCTTTTATCGTGGAAGGAGTTCGGATATCTAAAGTAAAAGACCTGGAAGAATCGGATAGCTTCAACAGGCTGCAAGAGTTTCTGAATGGACCATCAACACTCAATCCGCAGATATTCCTCTTATCATTGAAAATCTGCAACTAAAATCTCTCTGGACAGCCTTTTTATTTGAGCCTTTCCTTCTGTGTGTTCTTTGCGCACATATTAAAAGCTGCATTGGGAGTAAAAGTCGCGCTGAGATAAAGGCACTCTCAGGACAACGCTATCAAATTTTTTTAGAAGTAAAATCAGATAATTCGACATTTCGTGGCTTTGTTTTGTGCGGCAGCGAAAGGTGCATTTATTTTTAAGAGATTTGAATTCAACATTGACAAAATCTGCCCGCTGCTCATATTCAAACTCGAGATTCTGATGATGAAATTGGAGAAAGGGACGTAAAGTTGCGGAAACGGGGACTCCGTGATTGCTGGCTGCGAGCTCCGGGCTGCCGCCTGGCAGCAGCCGAAATGAAAACTACTGCAGGCCGGATGTTGAAGTCCTCTATCAGCCGTTGTCGCTTCGTTTACGTTTGCAATAGCGTCATGATGGATCCTGATCCCGATTCCGACAAAGAAGTTCGCGTAAAAAACTGCGGCTGTGTTCAACGACCTCAGCTCCCCACAGGGTGCGATGCTTTTGAGGACTGAGGTGGAACGTCTGCTAAGAAAGTCTTAGCGCCGAGCCACCGTCACCGCCGAGCCACCGTCATGACCAATCTGTAGCTTGCGGTACGTGAGGGGATATTTAAATTCTGTAATAATAGTCCTGTAGGGCTCGTTATGCAGTCAGACTCTTGGTACGTTGACGAAGCGAACACGCCGCGCGTTGCGTTTGCAAACGTGGAGGCGCTTGGATCATTAGCTATTCCCAGCTCTTTTTCCTTGTCGTAGGTGCCTGCCATTGCACCAACTTCGTCCGAGGAGCACATTGAGAGGCACCTTGGGGTCCTCTGCTGCTCCGCCCTTGTAAATTGTGGCGCGCAGCGTAACCATGCGGCCAGGCAAAACGTGTTAAAAATAAGCGTTTAAAGTAATACAGGTTCACGACAAATTTAATTTACTCCTCTGAAAAAGAAACACCTAAAGGAAAAAACCGCCTAATCACTATAAAGAGAACGCTAATCTGTGTAAAGCAAACTGTCGTTGCTAGGGGGTTGACCAAGCTGAGAAAGAAGTGCGTGATTCTATTGTGTAGAAAAGTGTGATACGGTGTTACAAAGAGTTGATGGTCCAGAACTGTGCAGCATCTTTTGTTGCGAAAACAACACTACGCGAGTGGCTGAGCCATTTGGCGGAGCTGATCAAAGGCGATACTGCGCGTGCACGAGGAGCGGATACGTCACACGCCGCACAGCTGGCGCTCCGCCGCCGTCGCTGCGCGGGTGACTCAGAGGTGCCGCCGCCGCGCTAGCGTGCCGATGCCGCGCTAGCGTGCCGATGCCGCCGCCGCTGCCGCGCGCTCTCCATCGCCTCTCTCTCTCCTCGTTGCTTTCGCAATCCTTCAGGTTTAACCAGAGCTAAACCACTGCCAATTTTTTAATTACAAGGTTAACCTGAGAAAACCACCAGCAACCGGCGTTCACTCCCAAGCAACCAGCCAGCTATCTGCCGATGAGAATCGCTTACAGGTCTTCGGAGCGCTCCATCTACGACTGCTGGTCTTGGGGCGTCGGCGCTGGAAAGGAACTCGCCCAAGAGGCCCCCGCTCGAGTTCTCGTCGCTGTCAGTGTCGGCAGTGAAGGCGAGCTCCCACTTGAAGCGCACGACCGCCGAGTCGGGGGCGAGAGAAGCGCCATGGCACTCCAGCGCTGCAAAATAAATGGAACCGCCCAGGAGATGCGTTGTAGCGACCCTCGAGAGCTTTCTTCACACGCTTATGCCAATCCAGAATGGTTCTTAAAAATCGACATTGCCCTGTGATTTGAGACGCCTGAGTTCTCCTGCTTTCGGAGCCTTGTTGATGTGCATTCGACTGGCACCACCAACAGGCATATCACCGTTGGGGAGGGATCGCGAACAGCTAGCGCCTTCTCCGGAAACATAACTTGGAGACTTCTTTCCACGCAGCCTGGGGACAGTAAGACGCAGTGCCAATTACCATATCGGTGGTGGTATACTATGAAAATCCATCTCGGTTTGGACTTTATTGAAAACGACCTGTGCAGACACAATTCCGACATTGAAATGATAAGCTGCGGGCTCACAGTTTACTAAGATATATTGAATACAGGACACAGACTAATTGGGGACTAATGTGAAGAATGAATTATCGCAGCATCACCTGCGCGCACTGCAATGTTGAGAAATGGAGCTGTTATCAAATATGCAGTTCATGTGGATGAATCAACACAACTTAACTCAAGTGTATTTTATCAAAATGTTCCAGAGATCACTTCTAGGCTCAGGAATTATTTTAACCCGACCTCAGCCACAAATTATATTCTATCATATTACGTGGCTCTGAGGCTATGACTGTTCATTCGTATTATTCTAAAGGGTATAAGGACACTGTGTGTTAAGATTCCGATGCCACGATGCTAGCTGGTGTACGAAGCTGGCTGGTGAAGATATCAATTATGTTCATTCTTTTATCTTCAAAGCAGAGGCCTGCTGAGTTGCGCTGGGTCTCGCGTTAAGTAGCACGAGGTAGAGGTGATGGCCCGATGTGAATAATCGGTCGGCATAAATTACTGGCGTGAAAATGACCCCTGGCATGTTGCAGCGGAATGAAAGCTTTGCAAGGTCAAACATTGCTAGATCTTGCAAGATACATGCCATCATTATATGAAGAAGAACTGCCCAGCTTCAATCCAGGCGTTTCCCGCTTTCAGGCTATGGGGATTCGCGCTCTAGGGAGGGCACTCTGTGCATCTCCCTTTCGACTCCTGCGAAACCCTGTCCGCTAAGTGTGGCGCAATACAGATCTGGTTGCGCGCGGTCCGGCCACGCTTCAGGGTGTCGCGCTATGTGGTCCTCTTTTTTGGGCCACGCCGGCGTCACGTACGCTCAAAGGTGTGCTGGTTCCGGAGTCAGTCGCGGGTGTGTTAGAGGCAGGCTAGCGACGAGTCTGGGACACGAGGCAAGGTACGTGAGGAACCGTTTTTCGCTTTTGCGGACGTTGATTCGAGTGCCTTGTCGTACAGTCTCTTAACGTCACGAGCCTGAGACTCGCGCCCCGCCCTAGCAGAACCTGCGAGCGTCCTGTGAAACCCGCTGAGTCAAGGCCACCGCTGACCCACAGCGGCGGCCGCACGGTCCTGCACACGAACCCCTCATCCGTGCTGGCATCTGCTGCGGCCAGCTGTCGGGTTCCGATGGTCGCCGGGGTGGGAATTAACCGAGGGAGTGCAATACAGTGCTGGTGTTTGTACGGTTGTTGTCTGCGTTACAAATATGTGCACTGTGTATGCTGCCAATTCTCTCGGACTGAGAGCGCACAAGCGTGGCAAGAGCAGACCGGAGCCGTTTCGGCTCCGTTGTCGAACAACGTCGTGGGTCTCTCTCTTCGCATGCGACTCCGGACATATAAGAAAGCTCACTCCTGGGCCGCTATACGCCGTGTGCGGAGGAATTTAAGCAGACACCAACTACGTGATGGACAGATGAGAAGCGGTCGCGCTGAGGACCACTCCAAGGTATCGCAGTGAATTTTTTTCCATGTTTGACGAATTATTTCACCTATGGCCGTTACACTTTAATGTATTATTCGAGAAGATTCATGTTTGTGCCTGTGACGTTCCGCCTTGCTGGACTCTTCACGAAGGTATAAGCGCATTATCTAAAAGTTAAATCGAGAGCTGGCTAGACCGACCCTCCTTCTGATAACGGTGATTGCAGAGCTGCGGGATCGCTATCGCCGCCAACGAACCAGCTTTCTTAAGGAAACGAGCTCACCCATATAAGCATTTAAGGTAGTGTGGTGTTTTAGCAACGCCTCCTCTATAATTATTGCTTGGCAGATAATCTTTCCAATCGGAGCCCACAGCGCGCTGGCGTCGTGCAAAGGCAACATAGGCTTCTATATCTGGCGTCTCACCCATCGCAAGTGTGTTTAGGCACGTGCAAGCTATCCTGTTGAATGCTATTCTCTGGTTTCTGAGAGAAGTCTTTGTAGTCGCTGCTCAGCACAAGGTGCTTGGCTCATGAATGACACACCACGGAGTCGTTTATTGTCCTTTGTGTCTGGGTCTGGCTTAAGTACCGCCGTATGGTAAACTGACTCACCCTTGATATCCTTGCAGATGCCGGGCAGGGGCAACAGGAACAGAAGCGAAGGCCGCATGCCAGCGATGCGTGGGGAGGTTGATAGCCGCCTCATCTTGGCGCTGATGAACGCCGTAGGGTCGTACATGTTGGTTATCACGAACGCCAGGTGTGATTTCTCGTATCCTGCGCAGACGCATAAAGGCAAGTAAGGTCATAACAACTCAAGGATATTACTCTCCCAGTAGCCACGGAAACCACACGCATCACTTTGGAGGTAATTTGCTCGAGTAGCGTTGTGGTCTCTCGCAAACTTTTGTCTGCCACAGGAAAATATTCGAGGTGTGTCAGAGAGGAATTCATTAAAATAATATAACTCTTTTAATAACTTGTATTCGTGCCATCGTTTTCAAAGCATACCAGACAAAAGTTTTCTTAAGTCGAGGATTGTTTCAAAAAACGGTTTTCCAGCATTTCCATGGAAGCATGTTTTTCGCGGTGAGGGTTTAATCGCTCATAGGATAGCAGCCTCTCGTCGAGCCCTGACGTCTCCAGGAAGTGGGCGACGACGACGTGCACCTGTGTGCAAGCCGTCCAGTCAGAGGCAGCACGGCATCACTGCAATCTGATATTGCCAGGGCGTGGAGCGTCTTTAGCAAAGACGCTGGCTGGATTTGGAGGGCAAAAATGACAGGGTGCTTACAGCATTCAATTCAGGGCGAGAGCACCAGCCATATTTTTTTTTCGAACACTCTTTTTGGTGATTTTAAATGGAGGAATGACTGAACTGAGGCATACACTTCACGGCTGATTACTGTTTCCGTCTTTTTTTTAGCGGCTGCGCGAACTACGATTTTGCTCAGGCCACAACCTCCGGATTGGTACTAGTAGACTGCGACAATGAGCGGGCAGGGCAGCGGGACGGAGCGCTCGCATTAGGCAGTGCGGCTAGAAGACGATGATGAGGAGTGACTCGCGTTAGGCACCTACACTCAAGAATCGATTACACATACGCAAAAGTCTATTTTGCTAGGCTCTTAACATCCGGATTAGAGCTTTTGCTCTTATATACGTAATGCAACAGGGAGGGATCGAGTCTCTTCCTAGCGCCAGTCGGGACGTGCGACCGTGCTTGAAAGCGACGTATCGCCGCCCACACGCCCCCCTCCTGTAGGCTCTGATCGCCGCGTTGTTCTTTAACTCCGAAGGCAGCGATTGGCTGGCGATGTGGGAAGGTGCGCATTCAAACTTTTGTGGCCGGGTGTACAGCGATTTAGAGCGTACTAATCGCGTGAGGTGCGTCGCCTGCGGAGATGGCACTCCCATTCGGTTCAAGCCCCTTTGATGGGCCCGCGAGCTAAACAGCTGTGTTATTCAGATGCCGGTTAACAACTCTGGTAGAACGCCGAGGTCTCATCGCTGTGCACAGATAAAACTTGCTCACTTTGACGATGTGGACCACAAGGCAATGCGTGCACCGATTCTTAACATCAACGGCTGCACTGTACCACCGCAGTGGAGGCCGTGGTCGTCGCAGTGCGTCTGCTGTCATGCGGAGCCGTCTGTGAATGCCAGAAGGTGGTCGGCCTACTCAACGCGCAAGGGTATGACTTTCGGCGGCTGCGTGATGGCGTATCCCGGAATTATGCGGCGCAGCTCGGCCAGAGGCGCGGTTGTCGTCATTGGGTCGGCCCAGCGTAGCGCTCACCGGTTCCTGCGGTTTAGTCATAGAGACCGACCATGCGAGACTCGGCAGCGTCGGCACTGGCGCAGTCATCGCAGGACGAATCCTCCACCCGACGCGAGCAACGTAGACGACTCAAGAGATGCAGGCACGTCTGCGCCGCGACATACTCGAGAGGCATGCGTCCGCCTCTGAGATAGTAAGCGTCGTCGCGTGACATGCTGTGCACGCCGAAGCTCACGCCAAGCACGAGTCTGTGAAGCGTCTTGAGGTGCCTATGCGTTGATTGCCGGAGCATCGCCAGCGCCAAGGCCTACAGTAAGGAGCTGAATGTCGTGGCCATGCCGCTGAGCGCAAGGGGAGCATGGGCGCTGTGGGGGCCAACCAATTGACCAGCCGCCGCAACTCCTTCACTGTCAGAAGCAGCATGAGAAAGTGGTCCGCGTTATCCCTCTGATGTATATCATCGTCGGCTGCGAAGGCTGGTGTCCCCCCCCCCCCCCCCCCTCCCCTACGTGCGGACGGTCGAGGTGTAGTGACGCTGATGCGCAGGGTTGTTCGATCAAAGGAACACCGAAGTAGAAAGCTAAGAAAGAGCTGCGCCTCTCGCACCTCGTTGACAGTACCATGTGCGCGGTTGCTTTTAGAAGCTCAGTGTTCTTTTCGGCTGGTGAGGTTGAAAAGCAGAGACAGAATTATTGACATATGGCACTGCTCTTATTCGATCAAAGAACGGGCAAACATTCCATTAAAAGGTTGCTCACCTGGGTCAATCAGACGGCGACGGCAGTGGTATTCATGCGCTGCTGGCACCGGTCCCCGGACAGCCGCCACGGCTGTTCCAGCAAGGTGCTCGCGAACTGCTCTAGGTTCCCTGAGAAATCCACCGGTTTCGAGTAGTTCGTTGTGCAGATCAGCCGCGGTCAGGAACTCTGGAGATCGGGCTCCACCAGGGCACTTAGCAGGAACAGGTCGGTGGAACATTCGAGAGAGGCTTCTGGCAACCGCTTGAGCCTCTCTACGCGCCTCGAACCCTGCGCCGGAATGCGATCTTCTTTTTCTTCTTTATGCGGCTTCATGTGCCAACTTAAGCGCATGATGGCCTAAGTCGCCTATGTGCCATAAAACACAACACACAACACAACATCTTCATGCGGCTTCTAAGGCACAAGGTACTCTTTTTGCCGGAAGCGCTTGGCTCAGCACAGGTAAAAAAAAATCGTTGATTCAATCCAGCTGAGCCTGGTTATCCAATCTCACGCCTTTCCAATCGTAAAGAGCACCAGATTCCACACGACGGTGGCGGTACATGGTCGCAGCACTAGTTCCGGAACATTGCTCACCCATGGCTTTGTGTGCTGATAAGCCCACACTACACGCTTTCATATAGGGAACGGCGCGTCCCGCGATTTCTGACAGTTGCGAGACTGCCGCCGGCTCCGCATACGCAGCTGTGGCAATGCGCAGTGAGTGACGTGATTCGAAACTGGCGCGCCTGCGAGGCGAGCAAGCACCGTTGGCTCAACGCGCCCATTTGCTACGACGCGTGCCAAGTCACGTGGAATGACGTCAGAGCCAAGCCTCCGCTCCTTCTAGTTTGAAGGTTTGAAGCCACATGACCATCAGCTTTGTACGGAAGGAGCTGATCTTTCGCTCTAAAAATAGAAGCTTTTAAAAGAGGAACACGCAGTTTTCAAGCTGGAGATGCCGATCAAATCTTCACTTATAAAGGCGGGGTTTCAGTAACGAACACTGCTTCATGAGTTTTCTGACATCTGCTAAAAACAGCTTAAAGGTCCCGAGTAGCGACCGAAAGCGTATTTTGTTTGAACGCACGCAGCCATTCGCCAATCATCGCTTACCAGAAGTATCCCCTATAGGTATCGATGGTGGTTTCGAAATGTAGTACGTTCCTTGACGACTGATCGGCACACGCCGAAGCGAATAAATTAGGCTGGAGTGCAGACGCACTTTAATCAGCGTTCGTATGGCAGCAGCAACACATGCCCGCCATGTGTTGCTCTCGTTTAATCATCCACCTTTCAGGTAGGATACTCGACGCGCAGGATGTAGCATGCTTTTGCTAAACTTTGTTGCGAAGCCGCCAGTACGCGAATTATCACGTTTTGCTTGCTACATGGCACTCGACAACGTCGCATTGGGAGGATTATGCTAAGGCTTCTCACTTTCTCCAGCATCTGTTCTTTTTTCGTTGTTCTCTTTCCTTGTATTCTATTCATATGACGTGATAGCAGCTGATAGGTGGCACCAGCAGTAAAAGAGAAATAAAAGAAAAAGAAAAAGTATGTATAAATACTTCCTTCGATCAGTGAAGTTTCAGTTGGAAGTCTAGCGTGAGTCCTGTTCGCTCTCTCTCCGTGTTTATGCATATGCACTATAGTAAAACCGTGTGGGGAGGATTATGACCAACACGAAAGCTTCGCCCGTGTTTTAAAGATTGTTCTTAGTATTTAGGCTCTTTCTTTGCCCAGTAATGGTTGACCATCCCCTTCAGCCGCGATAATTTTTGTGAACCGCGCGGCAGGGAATGCTCTGTTTTCTATTGCCGCTGCCGAGTTGCTGATTCTTTCCGGGCACAAGTTTGCTCTAAGTATCGTCTGCAGCGTCATCTCTGTCCATCGTGATTACCACGTGACACGATATACTCGTATCAGGTAAGGTTAACACTTGCCCTCACCTCTCGGCACTTGTTGGTCCGCAGGAGGGGCTATGCAGTCCAAAACGTGGCAGAGAAGCCAACCCCGTTGCTCGGTTACTTTTCGCAAACACACACGCACACGAAACAGTGTAGCGCTCACGCGGACGCGCAGGCATGCCCACACACAGACGTGGATGCGCGCAGACACATCCCCAATAGACACGCACGCACAAACGCATACACGAGCACACACACACACAGACGCGCACGCATAACACACACGCATGCAAACGCACACACGCACGCACCAGCACAGAAGTACATTCACAGAATCACGCTCAGGCCCATAGACAGACACACACACATGGACGCATACACACGCAGACGCACACGTGCACGCACCCAAACACATGCACGCACGTACACACATACAGAAAAGACGCACGCACATGGACATACATACGCTCACCCATGTAGGCGCTCACACACAAGAACACACACATACGTTGATGTCCACGCTCGGAAGCACTAACGCACACACACAAATACACAGGCACTCACACACGCATACAAATATAGAAACGCATCCGCGCACACACCTACACACGGACACACAAACACACACAAAGAAGACACGCTGACGCACACACAGGCAGACAAACTCACGCAAAACTTTTTTTTTGCCTTGAAAGACATAGAATTCATAAAGATTTGAGATTAAACAAAAGAACTGTAAAGTATGTTATACATTGAGAAACGGCTCTGTCAGAATATGGCAAAATATAGCCAATTCAAACATTTACCGCTGCAATTGGCGAAAAAATTGCGCCAAATCACGCAAACCGCAAGAAAGAGGACGAGACGCAGGCGCTTCAAGTATGCATCAACTCGACCAGAAAGAGGTGTTAATGCAGTATTTACCGCTGCGTTAAAAGCATTTACCGCGGTACAGTCTATTGCTGACCGATACTATTTACTCTTATCTACTCGCTTCCGCTCTATGACCGTTAGAGTTCAGCGTACGGCCATGAGAACTGTTTTTACACGAAGCTTTAAAACTGCAACGCATGCGCCCTTAGCACCACTCATCTTTAATTGATGCCGAAAGGGGTTTTGGAAGTTCAGGTGCTCTTCATAGGCTTTAAGTCTCCTGCAGGATTTGATATCTTTATATTTAATTTAGTTTAATTTAATTTAATTTAATTTAATTACTCTCAAGGTCCGTGGGCTTTGCAGAGGGGAATGGTTGTATACAGTGGCTGAGTATAGGGCGTTTCAGTTCTGATTAAACAATTGTAGCTAAGGCGGAACAAAAACTCTGATGGTCGATGATGGAGGCTGTACTTCCGTGAAGGTGGTTCCAGTCCTTTGTTGTTCGCGGATGGAAAGACTCTGCTGGGCACTTTGTTTTAAAGAAATAAATGCCGATTTTATGCGCATGATCAACTCGTGATGAAACTTATGACGGAGGAAGTATAAGATCGCGGCGCACTCTGGGGTTATGGTACATTATTTTATGAATTAAGCAAAGGCGAGCGTGCTTTCGACGGCTAGCAAGAGATGCTAAGTATAATGTATTCTGCATAGATGTTGCGCTAGCGGTGGGCTAATAGTTCTGAAGGACGAAACGTGCTGATTTATTCTGAACTAGTTCGAGGGAATTGATTAGGCTTTCCGTGAAGGGATCCCAAATTTATGCAGCATATTCCAACTTACTGCCAACTAGAGATTTATAGAGGAGAAGAGTCAGGGATGGTTTGGTTTATGGGGTTTAAGGTCCCAAAGCGACTAAGGCTATGAGAGACGCCGTAGTGGAGGGCTCCGGAAATTTCGACCACCTGGGGTTCTTTAACGTGCGCTGACATCGCACAGTACACGGGATGGGGGGGCAGAATTAAAGTTAAGGCGAAAGTAGCCGATGGCACGGTTGGCGTTGTTAATTATTGAATTGATGTGAAAAGACCAAGTTAGATCACTTGTTATGTGAACGCCTAAATAGCGGCATGAAAACACTTGTTTTAGTTCGATGTTATCAAGATGATAAGAAGTGGGGTGTGTAGAAATGCGTGACACACGTACTACTTTACACTTGGTTTTGTTTAGTTCCACTGACCTCGTTTTACACCGCTCACAAATTCCATCAATATCTTTTTGCAAAAGAAGTGCGTTGTTGGAGTTGTTAATTTCACGAAAAAAAATTCAGGAAGCACTTTGCTGACCTAAAGTGCGGTGAGGCGAAAGCCTTAAGAGCAGTGTTGCTGTTTGTGTCGCTTATGTGTAGCTAAGACGTTAAGCTTCGCCTCTAAGAGTGGAACGCGACAGCGTCTTGCAACGCTGCCAGTAAGTCCACAGAACGCCATCGCCCGTTCGGCTCTGCGCCTTGCTCGTCGATAAATTGGTTTATGAGGAAAGGAAATGTGTCTGTCTCGCATATCTCGGTGGACACCTGAACAGCACCCCAAGGGAAGGGAGAAAGATGGGAGTGAACGAAGACAGCGTACTCACTAGACGCGCCTCTGTTCATTCCAAACCATCTAGCTGGCGTGGCGTAGTGTTTAGCGTGCCCGTCTCGCACTCTCGAGACCCTGGTTCGATTCTACAACTCTACCAATTTCTTACTCGGATTTATTTATTTATCTTGTCTGACTAGAAAGGTGAATTAGGCTAATTGGTTAATTAACTAATTAACTAAACTCAGTCCTACTTGAAGCATCACTATATCACCCCTTTAATTGGTTGCATGGTTACTAGCCAGAGTACAATTGGCCCCGTTTGAAATTCGCGCACTGTGACGTCATGACCATTTCGACCAATTGAAAAGCGTGACATTTCAGTCGACAACTCCTGCTTACAACGATGAGGCATTAAAGGCTTCCGCCTTAGCATTGAGCAGTCATCTGCAAATAAATGAATGTGAGAGATAACGGAAAGAGGGAGGTTATTAATATATATCCGGAACAAAAGGGACCCAAGGACGGGCCCCTGTGGAACCCCAGAATGCACGGAAGTCAATAGCGAGCAAATGCTATTAGCTATTACAAACTGTGTTCGATTACGATGGAAATATTCTAACCATGCTAAAACATTTGGGAGAAGATTTAGCTTGCTAAGTTTAAAAAGGAGTAGTTTGAACCTTCCCGAAAGCCTTGGAGAAGTCTAGAAAGATACAGTCCGCGCATGAACGACGATCCAGAATAGCGTGAAGTTCGTGCGTGAAGGTAAGTAACTGCGTCTCGCACGAGAATGATTTGAGGAAGCCGTGTTGAGCGTCAGTGAAGACGGAATTAAACTCAAGAAAGGTAAATATGTTAGTGTATAGAATTTGCTCAAAAATTTTGCATCGAATACTGATTACGATATTGGGCGGCAATTAAGAGGGGAATTAGTACTACCTGACTTGAGCAACGCAGCCACCTTCCCGATCGTCCCGTCCGCTGGAAGCACTGACGTCTCGAATGACTGCTGAAATATTTTGGAGAGGATGATTGAGGAATAAATTTTGGTACTCTTCAGGAACTAGCTTTAATTAATTCTGTACGAGGGCTTGTAGAAGTTTTAAGATTTTCTGTTAATTTTTCTATTCCTAGGGGCTCGACGGATATTGCATCCATCGTTGAAAATTGGCAGTGCTCCACTGTACGAAACGTGACGTTGGAAGAAAGAACGAAATTGCGACAAAATGTTTAATTAACAATTTTAGGGCATTCAGTATCAGCGATAGTTGAACCGTTTGCATCCAACAGTTTAGTTTAATAATTTCTATTGGGATTAATGGCACGCCAAAATTTTTTGGAATCATTTGTGAGCATGTTGGGCAGAGTGGGCTGTAGAAAATGAGGCTTTGCGTTTTTCATTACCGATACATACGCGGTAATTGCCGCTTGATAAGCTTGGCATTTAGAAATGGAGTTACATTTTTTTTGCATTTCGGTAAAAGCGTTTTTTTTTTTCTGTTACAAAGCCTTCTTATGTGAGCGTTGTACCACAGTGCATTTTTATGAGCTGTGTTTTATGAGTTGAGGGGTGGGTCGTAAACTTTAGCACCGAAAATGTTCCAGTTCACCTGCGTCTCCCGGCTATCAAAATCTCTTAAAAATATATCGAGAAATGAACATAGTCCTTCGTTGACAACCTTAAAGTCAGCTCTGCTATAATCACGCATACGCTTGACTTTATTGTCAGCGTTATTGGAAGGAATGCTGAAATTAAATGAGAGTAGGAAGTGGTCACTTACGCCGAGCTTGCAAGTCAAGTGTGAAACGAGATCACGGTCAGATGTTAGCAGTGGTGTCTGATAGACGGGTTTGTTGAGATTCTAGCTGAGAAAGAAAATAGTGAACAAAGGTTCAAGAAATCATTGCCTTGCGACGATGGGGATGTTTTAGGAGTTATCTCCGAAGACCATGTCAGCTCAGGACAGTTAAAATCGCCTAACAAAGTAATGTGTGCTGCAGGGTGCCACGTAACAGCAAAGTCAAGCACATCATGCAATTCTGATGTGAACATGGAAGGATAATTGGGAGGTCAATAACAGACACCAAAAACGTATTTTTGATAGTTTAGTTCTACGCATGCCCAAATGGATTCGAGGTTAGTTTGCACTGGAGTGTGATTGGACTGTATTGTTTTAGTTATACGAATCAAGACACCACCGCCTGGACGCTGAGTGCGATCGCGTCAGTAAACTGAAAAGTGAGATGAATCGTCAAATATCTCATTGTCGTGTACGTTGGGATGAAGGCAGGTTTCTGTTATTGCGATAATATTAGCCTCGCACGTGTCGACAGCGGAGTTAAACGATTCGCGTTTATTAAGAATGCTTCTAGCAGTAGCCAGTGGAACGGATGTGCGAGGAGGTTTGAAAGCCAGACCACTTCCCCTCGTTCCATGCTTTGGGTTGTCTTCTTCGCTTTCCGAAATATTGCTTAGCTCAAGGGGAGCCGGACTGCTCTGCTCGCATTCGACAGAAGGTTAGACTTGCAGCTCCTCAATGGTATCGGTATCAGCGTTAAAGATGTAGAACTTGCGATTAACAACCAACTTGTTATTTCGCAGGCGGTACTTGGGAGATCGCGATAGTTTTTTCGCGAATTCTGTTAGTTTCATGTATGCAAGATGAGTGGCGGGGGAAAAATCTTCTGACACGGAAACTAGTTGAGTACGGAGGTCGAAAACTTTCATTCTGTCTTTGAAAGAGGAAGATCTGATGTTAATAGGGCAACATTTTGACGGTGAAAAAGTGTCGAGACGATGGGCACGTTCAATGTCTAGTTTTGTGGAATCGTAGTCAAGTACTTCCGACAGCGCAGCAAGCGTTTTGTTTTTAGTCTGATTCCATGATTCCCTTTCATCAGGAATGCCATGCAGTATCAGATTATTCCTTCTCGACTGATCTTCCAGGCTATATAGACGAGACTGCAGTACGGCTTGGTGCGATGTCAGACGTCTAGTAGTGTCCTGAATTGATACCAGCTCAGACTCGATAGTATTAAGAAAGTTAGTTTTTGATTCACGAACTTCAAGACGATTGAATACATCTAGTACTTTGCTTTCCAGTGATGCTTGATTGTCTTTAATGATCTTAACGTCTGTGCAGATCTGGGTTTGACCTTCAGCCATTTCTAAGGTCCGGTCGTTGATACTGTAAGCATTGCTGATATTCAGGAGATATTCAGGTAAGCATTCAGGATCGTCATTTGATTCCGACTTTGAAATGGCTGGGCGCGGCTTGGGTGGGCCGGGGTTGGTCTCAATGTCTCCAGAGCAAAGAAGTACAAGCGATACATCAACACATTCACTGAAGGTCGCGAGCAGCACATGTGGACGTGGGAGCAGAAAGAGAAACCGGTTGTCCGATCTTTTGGTATCAAGCGAATAGCATCTCAAACCTGCGGATCGTAGAGCAGAGTTGCGTTAGCCGTGGTGTCGGGAAGGCTGCTCCCATGTCCACTTACACTGCAGTCGAGATGTGGCTAGTTTAAGTAGTCCACCAAGCAGGCTTCCATCCCAGATCGATCGACACGTGTGGCGAGGCGATAGACGCGCGGGTGATTGCTCGTCCTTGTAACGATGCGCACGCAGGTGGTGGTTTTTCAATTTTCAGTGACATAATTTCAATGACAAGCAATAATAATGTACAGATGTGGTTTTAAATATAAATACAATCAGGTTCATTATGCGGTTTCCAGGTTTACCACCTTCGAGACGATACGGACTTAAATCTCTGGAGAGCAAGAGGAACTGCTCACGCCACCACACTTTAGGGAATGCGCAGGGGAACAAAAAAAGCCTCGCTCCGCGGCCATGGAGGTTACAGGACGATTGAGGCGAGCATTGTATCGGCAATAATCAAACAAAAATATTAATGGAATAATTTCAGACGCTTTCGTGGTCTACGCTTCTTGCGGCCCACCCTTCGCGATGTTATAAATCTGAAAGAACGCGGTGGCGATCGATTTCTGTGTAATGGGTACGATAATACCGAGAGTGTTTCATGCCACATACGTTTTATACAGCTCTATCATAAGGTGTCAGCAACGGCGCGCCGCCGGAGCAGATCGCGGCGGCAACGCTCTATCTGCCGTGTGCTGAAGCAGAAACCGAGCGGTCCTCTGAGGCGCGCGTCACTCGTGCGAAGCCCTTGCAGTGACGTTGGAACGCCCGGTCGAACTGTCGTATCTAGGAGGTCAGTTGAACACTGCCTTGAGGCCCATTCTAGCCGGTATCCAGCCGAGATTCAGAGACTCGGAAGTGGATAAAGCAATGAGCTTGGGTTCCAGACGCCGTAGACCACCGGCCGCCTTTGATGACGGTTGGTACCACTGAGCCTGCGGCGAAAAGAGTTAATGCCCGTCGCCGTCTTCTGCTCGCAGTTGAGGGATAGTGATCATAATCACCTGTATCGAGCTCCTTTCTGATGGCTACCTGGTAGGCTACACTTATGTTTTTATGCGTGAAGTCATTCATTTGCGGGGCCCTACAATAATATGAGGCCCGCAAAAATTGTGTAAGAACGGACGGTCAGTAAAATTCGGAGACACCACTAGATGTTTTGACTCAGCAGGAGCTCGGTATTGAAAAATAATGTAAAAGGGCGAACACACAGAGCGTTCCAGCTAATTTTGGCTGAGGTTTGAAAGAGGACACTTACTACACAAAGAATTGAGTAGCGCACGATGGGGGAAAAGGTATTTTCCAGGTCCTCATATATTTTAAAAGGGCCTGCTCCACAAAGATAATTTCGCTAGCTTTTGGATGTTTAAATTTAACGCAAAATGCTCTGTGCAAAATTTGACGATGTTGTTGAGAAATTCCCGCTGAGGTTTATATAACTGCTTACAATTTTAGTGTGGTTTCTTTTTTTAAGCGTACAATAAAGCCTGAAAAGTTGAGAAACTGTCACGTGACTATTCGTTTTCGCATCGCGATGCTAGCACGATTATCACCCTCACACGCTCACAGTTTTAAGGAACTTAGTCATGAAAGCTGCAATGAATTAACTGGCCATCAGTCACCGCGACTGTTCAGGGAAAGCGTGGACACTTCACTTTGTTAGAATTCTGATGCTGCAGCAGAAGCCTGATCTAGTCGTCGCAGTTTAACGGCATAGCGTAGATAATTTCTTTGCAGCGAAAAATGACATCGCATCTCCTGACTAAGTGTCCTGTAGCGTATGCGAGGTCCTCTCTGGGAGAGCCGCCATTATTGTCCGATTATGGTCTCGGCATGGCGATGTGCATCCCACGCGCTGCGCTCCCACGCAGCGCGCTGCGCTGATTCGACAGCCTCTTCACTACGATCATTCTTCAACTTTTTCTTAAGCCCCTCTTAAAGCCTATCTTAACTTTGGGACGTTAAACCCACCACACCACACCACACCACACCAAACCACACTACACCCCACCACACCACACCACACCACACCATACCATACCATACCACACCATACCATGCCATACCACACCACACCACACCACACCACTCCACACCACACCACACCACACCACACCACACCACACCATACCATACCATACCACACCACACCACACCACACCACTCCACTCCACACCACACCATACCGTACCATACCACACCATACCACACCACACCACTCCACACCACACCACACCACACCATGCCATACCACACAACAGCACACCACTCCACACCACACCACACCACACCACACCATACCGTACCATACCACACCATACCATACAGTACCGTACCGTACCATACCATACCCTACCATACCATCCGTAGTGCACTTTCAAATTACAGTTTCGAGTCCATAAATTTTCCGTGATGAAGACCGAGTCAGCAGAGAGTTATTGCTGCCTTCTTTCAGGAGCGTAAGTTTTGAGAAGCATCTAGGAAAATGTGCCCCTTCACGGGATTCCCCTGAGTATTGACTTGAAAAGCAGAGAGGACACCTCTTCAAAAAGTGCTAACAACAATCAAACCGGGTGCTCAGTGCAGGCACGCTGCTGAGTTTGTAAGGTCTAGAATTAGTCTGATGTACAGTCGTACTGCATTAAAACCGCCCTCCTTAATGTGGGCGACTAGAATTGCGGGTAATTTTTCTGGGGACCAAACCTTTTTCAATGTATTTACGCCTCGTTAAATTCCAAACTTCCTCTCCTCAAAATGGACAGGTTGAACTTGTACAGATTTTAGTCGCGTTAATATGAGAACAGATGAGAACAAAATCTCGATTGCCCCAATCAGCTGTTTCCATTCGTCATCTGTTAGTGCAGCACACTATAGAAAGGCAGTGTGAGAGTGCAATTGCTCTAGTGCGGGCCCTTTTCCTTGGGATTTGTTGATATAGATTGTCAAGATGCCCAGTCCATGCTCCTTATCATGTGCAGTATGCATGAACGGCTCGGAATAAAAAAAAATACTGAATCGTGGTGGGCTGAGCTAAAAGCTACAGGCCGCAGCTGTTAGCCTACTAAGCCCATATTTATGCCAGCGGCTCGTGCGATGCCAACATGCACACTGGCAGGTAGAGTCGCGATCAATTTGAAGGTGATCGCGCGAGCATCGACCAGCGGGCCTTTCCAGATGCATAGCGGCCGATATCGGAACTGCGATGATAAAGATTGCGTTGCTTCTTTCCCTCGTAGGCTCTTCCGGGCTACAACCGTCACCCCTATGACACCACCTTGTTTCTGTGTTTGTTCTCTTTCATAGAAATCGTGTGTCCGCGTCGTTGCCTCATATCGTGGCCGATAATATGGTCGAAACGAATTTGAAGGTTATCTCACGAAGGGTGACGAATCTTTAAGTATTCGCGTGGCACATTTTTACCACACAAATGCAGAATTGTGATAACTTCCCTCGCCCTTTGGCTGTTCAATGAATCACTGAAGCGCAGCAATGAAAATGCCGCGCAAGGCGGCTTTTTCTAGCATAGGTTGACGCTCGCACGATTAACCTCGAATTAATTGCGTCCGGTCTAACAGTATACACAAGATTTCGACACGTGCGTATCTGTCTGCTGACGCGTAAAAAAAGCAACGAAATTTGGGACTTGCTAGAAGGGAGTGACAGCAGCCCAAGGAACAGCGAAAAGAGAGATGAAAGCTACTCTGATGTTCCCCTCGCCACAGAAGGTGATGATGTAACATGGCGCTGCTCTTTACCTCAGGCGCCGCTCGAGCGATCACCTTCATATTGATCGCCAGGTGCCTCATGGGCCAGCCACCAGGCATTCTAAACTGCACCTGATTATTTTAAAGATAACTATGCCCAGGAGAACGCACTTGAACCTTCAAGTACTTGCAAATTTGCGCTTCAAAGTCCACAACAGAGGGTACGTTATGAACATGCTGTTTTTGCTCTTTTTTTGTTGCTTATTCGTTTCTAAGTTTGAGTCGCTGTATGGATTGTTTTGCTCGGGAACCAAAGTGTACAAATTAAAAATGCCCAACTGTATACGTGTGCGCGACAGAGCGTGAGCAAAGCGATATGGTCCGCTTCGCTGCTACGCCTACATGTATATGCCTTTCGGACCATTGAAGCCTCGCATAATCAGTTCAAGAGTTCTCGCCCAGAGAGCACACAGAAGAGAAGCATAATACGTTTATTGTAATGTCGGAATAACATGTGGGGCCCTTAGTTTCCGGGTAAAATCTTGCTTTACACGTTAATAACACCAGAAACAAAATTTTGAAAAAATCGGGCTACACTCGACTTCTACGAGAAAATGCAGCTCCGAAAGGACGAAGCGACCTAGGTATATCATATAGGACCTTATGTGCTCGTGTTTTATTCAACAGCGTTTGCTCTTCTTGGCACGCTCTTTATGGAGTGCCAGCTCTTTATAGAGGCACGGGAGTGCCAGCGTCGCTGGCACACTTGGCGAACTTGCAGCACTCGGCGAACTTGTAGAAGCACAACGCGTTTCTGAAAAGTTGTTTGTTCTCTCTCCACTGCTAACATTCGAACACTTGCGTCATACATTCGTAATCGTTCCGTCAGTTTGTTTGTTGTTTTTTTTTTTCAAAATTAGGTGGGTAAAAATCGAGCGATACTTTTCGAGCTAAAATTCACGTACAAATCCGGTTATTCAGCAAAAAGTTCCTTAGTTCCAGTCTTTTCGGGTCACTTTCGCTACCGAGGGACCATTTATTTTAAACGCTCGTTTTTGTGCGAAACGTAAAAAGATTTATTTCCTGCTCTTTATTTCATAATCAATATGTAAACGGGAAGTTGCGCTAACTGCGAAACTCCAAATGGGATATTTTTTCTTTCTTAATTATTAATATTATTACGTTGCGCACATTACCCCCTCCTGCGCAGATCCGCCGCTTCCATGCAAGACCTGCTAGTTTTTGTTTGCAGACTGCAAAAAGATGCATGCTTTATTACAGTGACCATTTTTAACGTTGAAGAACCTTAGAGCAGGTCAGTGTCAGCATATCTACAGCTTGACACAGTGATGCCGTTTAATATGATTTGTCAGTAGCCGTGTTTTATCCTCTTGTAAATTATCCGCCTCGTGAATAGCAAGCATTAAAAGTAGTCTAAAATGGTGACTTTTTTTAAAAGCACCACTCAGGAATAAGCTCAAGATACGCGAATATTTTCGTGCGATGTCTTCAGGCTTGTGTACTCTGTAATTATGCTCCCTAAAAAGAGTATTCCTTGTAGAATTAAAGGGATGCTGAACGGTTTCCCAAAAAAATTGATTGAAGACATGCACTTTGCAGATTTCCACCCTCGAGATTCGAATTTCTCATCGAAATTAGGCAAAGGAAAGCGCAGCCCCGCCGCGGTGGCTCAGTGGTTACGGCGATCGGCTGCTGACCCGAAAGACGCGGGTTCGATCCTGGCCGCGGCGGCTGAATTTCTTGAAGGCGAAATTCTAGAGGCCCGTGTGCTGTGCGATGTCAGTGCACGTTAAAGAACCCGAGGTGGTCGAAATTTCCGGAGCCCTTCACTACGGCGTCTCTCATAGCCTCAGTCGCTTTGGGACGTTAAACCCCAATAAACCAAACCAAACCAAACCAAAGGAAAGCGCAAACCTATTTTATTTCGGCGAAAAGTGCAGCAGCAGCCTGTGATTGGTTGGGCGCCTCGTGACGTGAACACTGGCGTTGGCTCGGTGAGCCCGGCTCGGTCGCCGCCGATGTAGTACATGAAGCACGGCGCGCGGTGGTTCGGGCTGTTGGTTTGATGCTTATATCACGATTTAACACATCGAAGTTTACCAGGAGGATCTTGGCGTCATCCCCTACATGTACGAACCAATCGCAAAGAGCAAACCGCTCCAAGGAAGCAACGATGCTGGCGCAAGCGGTGCTTTTGGCTTGAACGAAAGCGAAGTGCCAGCATCTCCACGTGTTGGAAATGTCCTTTGGTGAGCATACTTTTCTAGCCAAACTTCATTCAGAGATACAATAAATTAATTTTGAAATGAGCAAAGGTAGCATAGCACTGCTCCACGAAATTTTCCTAATGCTATGTAAGCGGGATGCGATCGTCAGCATTGTTGTCTTGCCCCTTGTCGGTGCTGCCGCAAATCTGCTTGTAATCAACACAGACCATTGATATGCGCAAGAAGTTATCAGGCATTTTTTCACGCAGATTTTATGCTGGCATCGTTTCATGGTGGCTGCGTGCCGGCTCGGTTCATAACAGACGCGTAAAACAGAAGTTCGCGGCGCTTTGCGGGAGAACTCGTCGAGTTGACAAACGTGCGCCTTCCGTTCTGCGGGCCAAGATGGGATCTGGCAGTAAATTGAAATCCTTGTTTAGGCGAGTTGCTTCATACTGCAAGCCCGTGTAGGAATATCTCCATCCGTTTGCGGCCGCCTTTATCGTGCTGTTCTCAGATCAAGCGACAAGTGATTTTTTTTTCACTAACTCGATGGCCTCGTGCTGCAACCGAGCAGGCCGAATCGCAAGGCTGGCTGTAGCACACGTGGCGCACAATTATATAATATTATTATTAATGTATGAAGCCATGCTGCACTCGGCAATTTTTTACGACTACTTGTGTTATTATGAATGTATTCCTGGCAGAACATTTTACTGGTATTGGCTGCATTAGAACTTGAACAGACTTGTCAGCCTTGTCATCACTTTTAGAAAAGTTCGATGCAGGGTCCTCAGCAGCATCTGCCAGTGGCATTCGACTTGTTACACAGTCCTGATTTGTATTGCTGTTTGGTGTGCATTCTTGACTGCCTGGTGTGCAGCCTCAAGGTGTGATGTTATTTTCCATGCGCTCTTGATTTGCACAATCGTCTGGTGTGCAGTCTTGATCTTGCATCAGTTCGGCAAGAACCTGAAAGGCATAAGCCATATGATGTTATTGTTGCAAACAGAACAAAAGTGCGCTTCAGTATGAGTAAAATCTTCTGGTTTATTTCATAAACCATTCTGCTGATTGCCGAGCTCCGTGCAAAGTGAGATCATTTATAATATACCAGGTGTTTCTTTAGAAGGTCCAAAATTTATTTTTAAAAATAGGTAACTAACCTTGTATTAATTTTATCCCTGGGGCTATATTGGGGGATATGGCAGACACCAGTAATAGGCAGAAGGCTTCCATTAGCTCACTAAACTGCATGCCTTAATTAAATTTCTATATTCATATTATGTTGTATTTGCAGCTTTGGAGCACCTCCTGCAAATACTATAGCCAAGCAAAAAAGATCTCTTTAAAAACTTACGCCCTGACAGGCAACTTCATGCGCTAACACAGCGCCAGCGGGCGCGTCCGACGTAGATCGCTCAAAAAAAAAAGTGTACGCTTTGGGGCCGGACTGCAAGCGCCATGACTGCGCACATTGGACGCTGACGAGGCGGCTATCAGCCAGGCCCCAGGCGAATCCAAATTGAAAACGAAACGCCGCGCGCCCGTATAGCGGAAACATCTGCAAACAGTTTTCTCGGCGCTCCGAGCACGAAGAAAGATGTGCCGCGTACTACTTCCTACGTTCTCGCCACTGAGGGCTACGCATGAATCCTAGAATATCTGAGCTCCAACATAACTGAGTAAAGAGTCTGCATATAACGTCTTTTCACGTGCTCACTTACCGAAGGAAGTTCTCTGCTCACGCGCGGCGCGCAGTCTCCGGTTGTGAGGCGCACTTCGCGTCGCTCCACCTCTTGCAGTATTAGTAGCAGTTTAGAATTTTTACTCAGCCAAAAAATTTAGGGCCGAGCTCTGATATGAGTAATGCTGTACGAGATGCATGATGCATGCCTGCAAGCATAACAGCTAAGCACTTATTTTGTAAGCTACAGTTTGCTGCCATCCTGACGTTCTGACTCCAGCGCCGTTCATCTCACTACTGCCGAAAGTCTTGCATCCACGAAATTACGCGCCATACAGTACACAGAACACCGGTTCGCGCAGTCAAATTCTCATAGAGTTAATACACAAATTCTTACGTCGAGCTTCCTCCTTTTCGCAAAAGCTGGTCTCGGTGGCGGTGACGAGCTCTTGTGCGCGAAGACAGACGGTATTGCGCCGGGTTTCAGTCGAGCTGACTTTGTTGACAGGCCCAATGAACGCATTATCGACAGGCTCTGGTTATAGTCTTCATCACGAAAGTGGTCAGAGCGTAGCACTGTAGTATTTGAGGGCTTGAAATCACTTCGCTTCACAGCATCGACCCACCTCGCGGAAAGCTTCTTATTTTGCGGGAAATAATGAAAGACCCCATCGTCGCGGCCACTGGTGTTAGTGCAGCCGAAGGCTGCGCAGAACGCCGGCATGATGGTCCACCGCTTCACTCGATGCTGCACAGGTTCCTGTACATCACTACAAACATAAACACGCACAAATACAGGAACACACGGCAGATCGAAGCAGCTTGCGATGGCACGCACGCAGAAACAAGCACGGTCGTGGAGGCTGCGAGGCGACCGAACACCAATGCTTACGTCACCACCCCACGGTTTCCGGTTTCGGCTCGCATCGTCAGTGTCACCAGCAGCGCTCGGCGGACAGCGGGCCGGCCGAGCTACCGCGCAATTTTAAACGGCGATTACGTCACTCCTAAGTGATTAATCTGCAAAAAAATTTCACCTGCGTGATTTTTAAGGTTCCCACATCCATACGTGAGCATCTTAATGAATTTGAAAATCTCTTCAGCTTCCATTTAAGGCTTAGATCGATCCTTTAGAAATCTGATCCGTGTACAAGAGTCGGGTAAAACCGGGTTTAACCGTAAACAAAGGGCTCTACATATGGTATGTTGGCAGCATGCAAAAATACCTCGAAAGTTAAAAGTTCCGATAGTGAGGGTGACGACGCGAAGGGGGGGGGGGGGGGCAGGGGGACATTTTTTACGAGATGGAGGTGAGGGTGAGCCGAAGAAAGAAAGTAACGAAGTGAGGGTGAGGGCATGGAGGTTCAGCAGTTATTAACGAAATGTGCAGGAGATTTCGCTAATGCCACAAAGAAAAGAAACGCGCGGAAACTCTCACTCTGGTGGCCAGCAGTACCTCGCCTTCAGCTGGCGTGAAAGGAATGGAAGAGGGGGAAGAGAATAAAGGGTAGGTATGAAAAAACAAACACTAGCCTAGTGTCTAGGGTGTGCGTCAGTGGACCCAGTTCATTTGTGCTCCCAACCATGGAGTCGCCATTCGCCATACGTCTGCCCGGTGGAGACACCTCCGCAGGCGTCGTCACTAAGGTCTCATTCCCAGGATGTGAGCGTGAGGTATCACGGTGCCGCACACGATGAGAGCTTTACTTGTGAACCTCGGCGAGTTCTCAGCGACATAAAAGAAACAACCTCCGACATGTAGACGTTACAGGTTGTCACTGCCGTTAATGCCAGAGTTGAGGAGGTTCATCTGAACTGTTAGCGAAAAAAGGAGGACGAGACAGGAGACCCATTAAGTGCTTGTACTGGGCACAATGTGTTCAGGAAAGAGGGCGAGGAAAGGTCGAATTCTAGGAGAAGCATAATCTACTTCCCTCCAGGTATATAGGGCGCCTCGCGAAGCGCGTACCGTTGATGAGACGAGCACGACGCGTCCAAGAAAGCGTTACGCCTTTCCTGCAATGCATCTCATGTTGACCCCTACTTTAGGCGAGAGATCAGCAAAACTTTTCCTGGGCCTTCTGCGGTTCTTAAACGTGACGTTCTTTGTTCGGGTATGTAATCAGGTAACACTGGTAAGAGTTCTTTGTGCCTTTTATATTTTCTAATTAAAAGTTTTTCGGTGTTTTAGCGGCTTCGATTATTTTTTTTCAACATAATTAATGTAACACATTTACTCATACAGTTATTCACAATTCCGTTACTTCTAGCAAACCAATTTTCTTACTGTACTGTAATGCGAACGTAAACCAAATTATTTTAAATATCGGAATCAGGTTGTGTGGGACACTAATAATTGCAGGGATTAGTTCTCCATACAGAGGGCATTGAACACTGTGTTTAACAATACTTGTAAACATAAACCTTGAACGTACAACATGGAAATGCTGCTTCACAATAGTCTGCGAAATTTCCCTATTGTCTGGCTCGCGGGCTCTTCCCGGCTGCTCACGCCGGCTCCGGGCTAATGAGCAGCCACACTCCACAGAAAGACGCAAGAAAAACAAGTCGCATCCAAGACGTCAAAGCCGCTATGAGCTGCAATGCCCAGCATCACTTCAAGAGCTGCAGGATAAGGCTGCGCTTCTTAACTAAGTGACGACGCGGGGACCCAAAGGCAGCTGCTAGAGTTTGGCGAGGCATTCGAAATCATTATGATAACGCTAATACAATGCACCAGCCATTGCTTCGAGGACAAAATCCTATCAAGGGCTGGATACGTCAGTGCGAGGAATTGCGTGTGTGCCCCAGTTTATTTTTTAAATGCATGCAGCGAACCAGGTCAAAAACCGAATTTGGCAAAATCACATGCTTTTTGACAATGCTTTCAGCCAGTGCATTCGAGTCGATGAAGAAGCCGCTCAGTAGCTCCCACGAACAAACAATCTATGCTAATGGCTTCTGACCGATCACACGTGGCTGCGGCCTGTTTAAGGCTGCGGCTGTTTAAGCCGCAGCCTTGTGTGATTTTTGGCTAATTTTCTAAAATAAGCCTCTATTAATTTTACGAAATTAGTCAAGGCTTTTTCAATGACCGGGAGGTGTGTAGAAGCGCATATTGTCCAGAAACAAAGGGCTTAGTTTGAAATTTCAGCTAGAAAATATATATCGTTGAAAAGTTGGCGCGGTAGGGTGCAAAGGATAAGTTTGGAAGGAGAGACTAGACTCATTCAATGAACGAACAGTTTATTTTCCCTGTCGATCTTAGGGGGAAATAGGGTTAAAGAAGATTCTTAAAGGATGCTTTTCGTCATGTGGATTCGATGTTGCTCAATAACGTTGCTCGAGGACACTTCTGGAGAGGTTCAAGTTTTATTTACAATAAAACAAAGAAAGATACAAGCAAGGAGAAAACTTAAAGTTTTTACCTGACCAAATGAGTCCTCAGACCCAACGAAAGAGTTGGTTGTAAACCTTATGTCGCCGCCCTTGCCGGGGATAGTAACCAACCGGGTCACTCCACAAACATCGACCCATTAAATCACTGGGGAAAGGTAAAAATTACCAATAAATGATTGGGAAAGGAAAACACACCTTATGCTTTGACCAGCGGTGCTGCAGAGATGGAACAAAAGTTACGTGACGCAATGCGGTCTACGCTGGCTCATCGTTGCACGTTTGCGCCCGCCTGGTTGCAAGAATGCGCACAACGTGATCAGACTCGGCGTATACGTTCCTGGAGGGGCTTGCCGTTTCCTGTATTCTCTAAACCCTCCGCTGTCGGGCTCCTCTTATCCCGCTTGGTATCGACTATGACTCACCCCCTTCTCTGACGTTGTGCGGAGGGCAGAAAAAAAGGAACACAATGGGCATTCTTTTTCGTGAAGACAGATGCGGCAAACACGCATAGCCTAGGAAACTGCACCCCAACCAACGGAACCAACTTATTAGTGAAAATTAATGATACATGACAGTGAACGATATCAAAATGTTTTATGAGAGAAGGAATTGTCAAAATTTAAAAGAAAACGCAAACTCAGTAATTTCCGTAATTACGGCGACCGCGGTGCTTGGATGATCCCGTGCAGGTCGCTCGAAAAATACGGCTCCACCAGACTACCCGCTGATCCCTGCTGAACCTGCAGCATGACCACACCCTGTAGTGGTCGGCAGCAAGCGCCAAAGCACCGAGTCGGTCGTCTTGGCTTCACGCCAACGGGGTCCAGGGAGCCGACCAGCAGTGCCGCCTCTACCACGGACAGGGCGAGAGTGAGAGCGCCAGTGGCGGCTGGACCTTGGACAGCACCCGCCAGTGATGCAACGCAGGAGGGGCTTCCTGCTGGTGGCCGATCAGCTGCTGTTGGTGGTGCTGCTGCTGCATGGTGGGATCGCAGGACACGCTGCTTTAGTTCCCTTTTCAGGATATTGCTCTCATACAGCAATCCCTTGCTCCCGTCCTATTGGCCTTACAACAACTGACGGCTCGCGTCGAGCAACTAGAGCACCATCTCCTCTCCCTCGCGTCCTCTGCCCCACCCTCTCCCGACGCAGACTCCAATGCTCCCCCTCGAAAGCGCGCAAGCGCCCCTCTAGTGCCTAACCTCGACACAATGGAGGAAGACCGGCATGATGAGTGATATCATGCGACACACATCCCCACCCCAAAACCCTCTAATTATTTGGCAGTGGAACTGCCGCGGTTTTCGTCGCAAGAAAAATGCCCTCTTGCAACACATGCAGATTACTGGCGTTAACCCAGACGTCATCGCACTGCAGGAAACGCACGGTGCCTTTTCTCTGCCAGGTTACGACCATTTTACTCAGCCAAGTATAGTCATGAAGAGAAAAGGACATCAAACGCCCCCTCCTCCGCCGACTTTGACGGTTACATACATACGGCGCACGATACCCACCATTCAGGAAGATTCATCCCACCTCAACTCCGGGACGAAAGAGCATGTCCTGACACACTCCACCTATCAGGGTCACCGTATCACGATTTTAAACTGCTACTGGACTCCCTCCGACTCCAAAACCAGCATCCCACCTTTGCATACGGCCCTCCCTGCCTCTAATGTCCCTACTACTTTCGTCCTTCTTGGTGACTTCAACTGCCCACACCCTGCATGGGGATACGACCGTACTTCAGCCTCCGGACGAAAACTCGACCGCTTCGCCAGTATTAATCACCTCACCCTCCTCAATGACACGTTCATGCCTACACGTCTAGGATGTGGAGCACAATCCGACACAAACCCCGACCTCGCATGGATTCGCAGCGATCTCCGCGCTTCTTGGAGTAATACGGGTGACACGATGGGGAGTGATCACTGTATTCTTCAGATAACGCTCACGTCCCAGCGACCCTCCAGACCACCCGGAACACATCTACCTCCCACTATGCTCGTAGACTGGCCAAAGGCTCGGCCGGCCCTCGACTCCTTATCAGTCTCACTCGAGGACCCCGAAAAATGGTGTAGCGCCATTATGGAGACCGTCTCCCAACACACCAAACATATCCACCGATCTCCCGACTATCCATACATTGACACACACCTACTTGGGCTATGGAAACAACGTCGCCGGGCCATAAAAGCTTGGCGCAACTGTAGATATAGCCACGCATTGAAAAGAAAAGTTGCTGAACTAACGCAAGCAGCCCAAGAATACGCTGACCAACTAGCCACGAACAACTGGCTTCAGCTCTGTGATGACATGGTCGAGAGACTCCACACTCCAAAAGTCTGGCACATTATGCGCACCCTACTTGGACAGGGTAAACCTCGTAACACACTTCAAAAGCTACAGTTGGCCCTCTCCGTCTCACAAGAAGAGCTGGTTGAGCAAATCCGAAATCAATTTTACCCATCCTCTACTTCTCCTGCCAGCTCCCCGTCATACCCTTACACCGAAGAAGAAGCAGACGAACAAGGAATGAATTCCGACTTTACATTCGCCGAACTTCAGGCTGCTCTACGCTCCCTTAAGCGAAACACAGCACCCGGCCCAGATAAAGTTACCTATGGTATACTCCGTAATCTCCCCGATTCAAAACTAGACGAACTTATTCAGATTATTAATACTGTTTGGCGCTCCGGGAAAATTCCCGCTGCATGGAAAGAGGCACATGTAATTATGATTCCGAAACCAGGAAAATCCTCTGCGCTCATCACTAACCTCCGACCTATATCCATGACTTCTTGCCTAGGGAAGCTGATGGAGAAGATGGCCCTTACCCGCCTCGAATGGCACCTGCATACCAATCGCTGTCTTGCTCCCACTATGGTCGAATTCCGCGCCCACGTATGCACACAAGACATTGGACGGCAAATCTATGAGGATTTGTACGCCTTCCCAAGCAGCGCACAGCTTCGAGTTTTGACCGGCGTGGATATCAAAAAGGCTTTTGATAATGTCGCCCACTCCGCAATTCTCACCAACCTGGCAGACACTCGCCCTGGGGTCCGCATGTTCAACTACATCAAAGACTTTCTTACAGACAGGACCCTCCGAATCATTGGCCCCGACGGCACACCTTCCGCCCCCTTTCCCCTCACCGCAGGTACACCACAGGGATCCATTCTTTCACCTATGCTTTTCAACTTGGCAATGAAAGAACTGCCCCGAAAACTCGCTGAAATTCCTGGCCTACGCCACGCTATATATGCGGATGATATCTCTCTCTGGTCTACCACAGGAAACGCCGGGGAACTAGAATCCACTTTGCAGCAAGGCCTCGACGTCGTTCAGGAGCATGCACGCCGCATAGGTATGAGTTGTTCCGCCGAAAAGTCGGAATACATCGTGGTTTCTAACGCTCCTCAAAAAACCGTTTCTTCCTACCGCGAACTCATTCAACTCTCTCTCGCGCAAACCCCTATTCCCCGACGGAGCCACATCAAGATCCTTGGCTTCACTTTTCAACAAGATGGCAAGTGCAACGTGTGGCTTAGCCAACTCCTGCAACAACTGAACCAAATTCGCCACATGCTGTCCCGCATATCTCGTCAAAAGCATGGACTCAGAGAACACGAACTCCGTCGAGTTATAGAAGCACTCGTTTATTCGAGGGTCATGTACGCCTACCCCTATCAACGCCTCACATCCTCTCAAGTAAGCAAACTGGAAGCCTCTCTGCGTCGCTTCACTCGATTAGCCATGGGAGTTCCCATCTACGCCGCAAATGCTCTGATCGCAGACGCCGCCATTTTCAACTCCCTCGAAGAACGCGCAGCAGCACACCACCGAGCCCAGATACACCGTCTCTCTACCTCCGAGCAAGGCAGAGACCTCCTCAGCCTTTTCGGACACACCATTTCCCAACTACCCCCGCTTCAACCATCTGCTCCCCCGTGGAAAAGCCTCCCGCGTCTTACTGTAAAACCCATTCCACGCCACATGTCTCCAACGATAAATCCCGGGCGGCGTGAAGCACTGGCGAACCATTTACCCGTACTGGGCCACGACACTTACTATACCGATGCCCATATCCTCGAGCACCAAGTAGTTACTGCAGTAGTCGGCCCTCGAAGCACCTCCACACATCTCCACACAGGAGTGCCCTCCTCAACCGACGCAGAAACTCTGGCCATAGCAGAGGCGATTACGCTTCACGACCACCTGTCCTCCACCATCACCATACGTGCAGACTCTCAGGCTGCCATACGCTCATTCGAATCTCAAAAACTCCCTCCCCATATCCTAGACACTTTGCTGCAATACCTAACAGCCCACCCTACGCTCCATGTCCGCCTTGAATGGATTCCTGGTCATCAAGGTATACCGGAGAATGAGCTTGCTCATGCTCTGGCTCGTGAAAAAATACCACCGGGCCCTCCGACTGCCTGGCCAGCCCATTATAATCCCAAGGCAGACCGCGCTACACACCGACAGGACCGCCGCGAACACCTTCGCAATTTGCGGCACATGCGACGAACCCTTCCGTCACCCTCCCATTTCCTTTGCCGTGCTGACGCCTCTCTAATTCGACAGGCACAGACTAACTCCCTTCCCTGCGAACTGTATTCCCACTATATCCTTCATAAACCTGGCAAACCCGCCTGTCTCGTGTGCGGAGAGCATCCCTCCAACATTCATACATATTGGTTATGCCCCCGCGCAACTAACTCTCCCACCATACCTTCCTCGCATACCTTGCCTCCCCCCTTTCACCTCACGTGGGCCCGATGGACCGCTCCACCAACCTCTCTGCAGCCCACCCTCTGGCCGCTCCTCGCCGCCCACATCCGACGCATCCAAGGGACACGTGGCCCTACTCTGCCACCGCCGATAAATAGCGCCCACCAAACGGGCAACTAAGAAGGCTCGGACTTGAGCTGAAAAATAAAAGTTATCTCTCTCTCTCTTCAGGAATAGCGTATGTAATACGCTCGCATTATTCTATGGCAGCGTTTGGTGTTGAATAGGACTAACAGGAACACGTTTCGAAACAGCCAGGAGGCTAAAACGGCATACATTTATTCTTGGTCAATTCCAACGCGCAGGGCTCCAAATACAAAAAAAAAACACTAGGGAAGCAAGTCTAAACCAAACATTAGCACTTATTTTACTGCTCATTTCATTCCTTATGAGCGTCTATGAGCGCGCTATTTATCAAAATGTCACGCTTCCTTCAGCGCTATGTTGGAAGAAATGCTTCATTGCTGTGTATATATATAGAAAGAAAGTGTAAATACCGTCGTTAATCTAAAGCCGCATTGCCGGCTTAGTGTTTACGGTGCTCGGCTTGTGACCCAAGATGCGGGTTCAATCCCGGCCGCGGAGCTCGCATTTCGATGGAGTCGGAATTCTAGAGGCCCGTGTGCTGTGCGATGTCAGTGCACATTAAAGAACCCAGGTGGTAAAATTTTTCGGAGTCCTCCTCTATAGCGTCCTTCATAGCCTGAGTCCCTTTGGGAGGTTAACCACCATAAAACCAAAAACCAAACCTTCTTTATACTAAGGACGCCAGCAAAAATAATTCTATCATCCAGACTTGTTCTGAAAAGGCGACTGCCTCGTGGCAGGGTGTCTGGAACTACCCATTTTGTAAAATTAACACACTTGGTGTACGCACTGCCCCTTCGTTAACATCTGGAACACATGAATTACTATCATTATACGCTTTCCTATGCTTGTGTATGTCTACGCAATGAGTGCGACGAAGGCCTCCCGCATTTCTTGCAGCGAGCTTCTTCAGCTGCCTCATGCTTTCAGGAAGTAGCCGATGGGTGACGTCAAGGCGTTCCCCTGTTCTTTGCTGCCTTTTTCTTTCTCTCTATGTTAGGAATCACACAACACCCAGAATATGATTCGCGAACTACCCCATTACTGTACGTTGGCACAATTATAGCTATTGAACTTGCGTCCATGATTTCTGACGTCCATTGCTCAGTTTGTGTACACAACAGCGTTGGTTCGGTGTGGCATCACTCTATACTGCTGCCACAACGCCATTTAAAGGCCTGCATATAGTGCGCTTTCCTCTCCCAACCCGTAGAGTCAGTCAAATGACCCTGTATTCGGAGTTCTCTTTTATCGTGGAAGGAGTTCGGATATCTAAAGTAAAAGACCTGGAAGAATCGGATAGCTTCAACAGGCTGCAAGAGTTTCTGAATGGACCATCAACACTCAATCCGCAGATATTCCTCTTATCATTGAAAATCTGCAACTAAAATCTCTCTGGACAGCCTTTTTATTTGAGCCTTTCCTTCTGTGTGTTCTTTGCGCACATATTAAAAGCTGCATTGGGAGTAAAAGTCGCGCTGAGATAAAGGCACTCTCAGGACAACGCTATCAAATTTTTTTAGAAGTAAAATCAGATAATTCGACATTTCGTGGCTTTGTTTTGTGCGGCAGCGAAAGGTGCATTTATTTTTAAGAGATTTGAATTCAACATTGACAAAATCTGCCCGCTGCTCATATTCAAACTCGAGATTCTGATGATGAAATTGGAGAAAGGGACGTAAAGTTGCGGAAACGGGGACTCCGTGATTGCTGGCTGCGAGCTCCGGGCTGCCGCCTGGCAGCAGCCGAAATGAAAACTACTGCAGGCCGGATGTTGAAGTCCTCTATCAGCCGTTGTCGCTTCGTTTACGTTTGCAATAGCGTCATGATGGATCCTGATCCCGATTCCGACAAAGAAGTTCGCGTAAAAAACTGCGGCTGTGTTCAACGACCTCAGCTCCCCACAGGGTGCGATGCTTTTGAGGACTGAGGTGGAACGTCTGCTAAGAAAGTCTTAGCGCCGAGCCACCGTCACCGCCGAGCCACCGTCATGACCAATCTGTAGCTTGCGGTACGTGAGGGGATATTTAAATTCTGTAATAATAGTCCTGTAGGGCTCGTTATGCAGTCAGACTCTTGGTACGTTGACGAAGCGAACACGCCGCGCGTTGCGTTTGCAAACGTGGAGGCGCTTGGATCATTAGCTATTCCCAGCTCTTTTTCCTTGTCGTAGGTGCCTGCCATTGCACCAACTTCGTCCGAGGAGCACATTGAGAGGCACCTTGGGGTCCTCTGCTGCTCCGCCCTTGTAAATTGTGGCGCGCAGCGTAACCATGCGGCCAGGCAAAACGTGTTAAAAATAAGCGTTTAAAGTAATACAGGTTCACGACAAATTTAATTTACTCCTCTGAAAAAGAAACACCTAAAGGAAAAAACCGCCTAATCACTATAAAGAGAACGCTAATCTGTGTAAAGCAAACTGTCGTTGCTAGGGGGTTGACCAAGCTGAGAAAGAAGTGCGTGATTCTATTGTGTAGAAAAGTGTGATACGGTGTTACAAAGAGTTGATGGTCCAGAACTGTGCAGCATCTTTTGTTGCGAAAACAACACTACGCGAGTGGCTGAGCCATTTGGCGGAGCTGATCAAAGGCGATACTGCGCGTGCACGAGGAGCGGATACGTCACACGCCGCACAGCTGGCGCTCCGCCGCCGTCGCTGCGCGGGTGACTCAGAGGTGCCGCCGCCGCGCTAGCGTGCCGATGCCGCGCTAGCGTGCCGATGCCGCCGCCGCTGCCGCGCGCTCTCCATCGCCTCTCTCTCTCCTCGTTGCTTTCGCAATCCTTCAGGTTTAACCAGAGCTAAACCACTGCCAATTTTTTAATTACAAGGTTAACCTGAGAAAACCACCAGCAACCGGCGTTCACTCCCAAGCAACCAGCCAGCTATCTGCCGATGAGAATCGCTTACAGGTCTTCGGAGCGCTCCATCTACGACTGCTGGTCTTGGGGCGTCGGCGCTGGAAAGGAACTCGCCCAAGAGGCCCCCGCTCGAGTTCTCGTCGCTGTCAGTGTCGGCAGTGAAGGCGAGCTCCCACTTGAAGCGCACGACCGCCGAGTCGGGGGCGAGAGAAGCGCCATGGCACTCCAGCGCTGCAAAATAAATGGAACCGCCCAGGAGATGCGTTGTAGCGACCCTCGAGAGCTTTCTTCACACGCTTATGCCAATCCAGAATGGTTCTTAAAAATCGACATTGCCCTGTGATTTGAGACGCCTGAGTTCTCCTGCTTTCGGAGCCTTGTTGATGTGCATTCGACTGGCACCACCAACAGGCATATCACCGTTGGGGAGGGATCGCGAACAGCTAGCGCCTTCTCCGGAAACATAACTTGGAGACTTCTTTCCACGCAGCCTGGGGACAGTAAGACGCAGTGCCAATTACCATATCGGTGGTGGTATACTATGAAAATCCATCTCGGTTTGGACTTTATTGAAAACGACCTGTGCAGACACAATTCCGACATTGAAATGATAAGCTGCGGGCTCACAGTTTACTAAGATATATTGAATACAGGACACAGACTAATTGGGGACTAATGTGAAGAATGAATTATCGCAGCATCACCTGCGCGCACTGCAATGTTGAGAAATGGAGCTGTTATCAAATATGCAGTTCATGTGGATGAATCAACACAACTTAACTCAAGTGTATTTTATCAAAATGTTCCAGAGATCACTTCTAGGCTCAGGAATTATTTTAACCCGACCTCAGCCACAAATTATATTCTATCATATTACGTGGCTCTGAGGCTATGACTGTTCATTCGTATTATTCTAAAGGGTATAAGGACACTGTGTGTTAAGATTCCGATGCCACGATGCTAGCTGGTGTACGAAGCTGGCTGGTGAAGATATCAATTATGTTCATTCTTTTATCTTCAAAGCAGAGGCCTGCTGAGTTGCGCTGGGTCTCGCGTTAAGTAGCACGAGGTAGAGGTGATGGCCCGATGTGAATAATCGGTCGGCATAAATTACTGGCGTGAAAATGACCCCTGGCATGTTGCAGCGGAATGAAAGCTTTGCAAGGTCAAACATTGCTAGATCTTGCAAGATACATGCCATCATTATATGAAGAAGAACTGCCCAGCTTCAATCCAGGCGTTTCCCGCTTTCAGGCTATGGGGATTCGCGCTCTAGGGAGGGCACTCTGTGCATCTCCCTTTCGACTCCTGCGAAACCCTGTCCGCTAAGTGTGGCGCAATACAGATCTGGTTGCGCGCGGTCCGGCCACGCTTCAGGGTGTCGCGCTATGTGGTCCTCTTTTTTGGGCCACGCCGGCGTCACGTACGCTCAAAGGTGTGCTGGTTCCGGAGTCAGTCGCGGGTGTGTTAGAGGCAGGCTAGCGACGAGTCTGGGACACGAGGCAAGGTACGTGAGGAACCGTTTTTCGCTTTTGCGGACGTTGATTCGAGTGCCTTGTCGTACAGTCTCTTAACGTCACGAGCCTGAGACTCGCGCCCCGCCCTAGCAGAACCTGCGAGCGTCCTGTGAAACCCGCTGAGTCAAGGCCACCGCTGACCCACAGCGGCGGCCGCACGGTCCTGCACACGAACCCCTCATCCGTGCTGGCATCTGCTGCGGCCAGCTGTCGGGTTCCGATGGTCGCCGGGGTGGGAATTAACCGAGGGAGTGCAATACAGTGCTGGTGTTTGTACGGTTGTTGTCTGCGTTACAAATATGTGCACTGTGTATGCTGCCAATTCTCTCGGACTGAGAGCGCACAAGCGTGGCAAGAGCAGACCGGAGCCGTTTCGGCTCCGTTGTCGAACAACGTCGTGGGTCTCTCTCTTCGCATGCGACTCCGGACATATAAGAAAGCTCACTCCTGGGCCGCTATACGCCGTGTGCGGAGGAATTTAAGCAGACACCAACTACGTGATGGACAGATGAGAAGCGGTCGCGCTGAGGACCACTCCAAGGTATCGCAGTGAATTTTTTTCCATGTTTGACGAATTATTTCACCTATGGCCGTTACACTTTAATGTATTATTCGAGAAGATTCATGTTTGTGCCTGTGACGTTCCGCCTTGCTGGACTCTTCACGAAGGTATAAGCGCATTATCTAAAAGTTAAATCGAGAGCTGGCTAGACCGACCCTCCTTCTGATAACGGTGATTGCAGAGCTGCGGGATCGCTATCGCCGCCAACGAACCAGCTTTCTTAAGGAAACGAGCTCACCCATATAAGCATTTAAGGTAGTGTGGTGTTTTAGCAACGCCTCCTCTATAATTATTGCTTGGCAGATAATCTTTCCAATCGGAGCCCACAGCGCGCTGGCGTCGTGCAAAGGCAACATAGGCTTCTATATCTGGCGTCTCACCCATCGCAAGTGTGTTTAGGCACGTGCAAGCTATCCTGTTGAATGCTATTCTCTGGTTTCTGAGAGAAGTCTTTGTAGTCGCTGCTCAGCACAAGGTGCTTGGCTCATGAATGACACACCACGGAGTCGTTTATTGTCCTTTGTGTCTGGGTCTGGCTTAAGTACCGCCGTATGGTAAACTGACTCACCCTTGATATCCTTGCAGATGCCGGGCAGGGGCAACAGGAACAGAAGCGAAGGCCGCATGCCAGCGATGCGTGGGGAGGTTGATAGCCGCCTCATCTTGGCGCTGATGAACGCCGTAGGGTCGTACATGTTGGTTATCACGAACGCCAGGTGTGATTTCTCGTATCCTGCGCAGACGCATAAAGGCAAGTAAGGTCATAACAACTCAAGGATATTACTCTCCCAGTAGCCACGGAAACCACACGCATCACTTTGGAGGTAATTTGCTCGAGTAGCGTTGTGGTCTCTCGCAAACTTTTGTCTGCCACAGGAAAATATTCGAGGTGTGTCAGAGAGGAATTCATTAAAATAATATAACTCTTTTAATAACTTGTATTCGTGCCATCGTTTTCAAAGCATACCAGACAAAAGTTTTCTTAAGTCGAGGATTGTTTCAAAAAACGGTTTTCCAGCATTTCCATGGAAGCATGTTTTTCGCGGTGAGGGTTTAATCGCTCATAGGATAGCAGCCTCTCGTCGAGCCCTGACGTCTCCAGGAAGTGGGCGACGACGACGTGCACCTGTGTGCAAGCCGTCCAGTCAGAGGCAGCACGGCATCACTGCAATCTGATATTGCCAGGGCGTGGAGCGTCTTTAGCAAAGACGCTGGCTGGATTTGGAGGGCAAAAATGACAGGGTGCTTACAGCATTCAATTCAGGGCGAGAGCACCAGCCATATTTTTTTTTCGAACACTCTTTTTGGTGATTTTAAATGGAGGAATGACTGAACTGAGGCATACACTTCACGGCTGATTACTGTTTCCGTCTTTTTTTTAGCGGCTGCGCGAACTACGATTTTGCTCAGGCCACAACCTCCGGATTGGTACTAGTAGACTGCGACAATGAGCGGGCAGGGCAGCGGGACGGAGCGCTCGCATTAGGCAGTGCGGCTAGAAGACGATGATGAGGAGTGACTCGCGTTAGGCACCTACACTCAAGAATCGATTACACATACGCAAAAGTCTATTTTGCTAGGCTCTTAACATCCGGATTAGAGCTTTTGCTCTTATATACGTAATGCAACAGGGAGGGATCGAGTCTCTTCCTAGCGCCAGTCGGGACGTGCGACCGTGCTTGAAAGCGACGTATCGCCGCCCACACGCCCCCCTCCTGTAGGCTCTGATCGCCGCGTTGTTCTTTAACTCCGAAGGCAGCGATTGGCTGGCGATGTGGGAAGGTGCGCATTCAAACTTTTGTGGCCGGGTGTACAGCGATTTAGAGCGTACTAATCGCGTGAGGTGCGTCGCCTGCGGAGATGGCACTCCCATTCGGTTCAAGCCCCTTTGATGGGCCCGCGAGCTAAACAGCTGTGTTATTCAGATGCCGGTTAACAACTCTGGTAGAACGCCGAGGTCTCATCGCTGTGCACAGATAAAACTTGCTCACTTTGACGATGTGGACCACAAGGCAATGCGTGCACCGATTCTTAACATCAACGGCTGCACTGTACCACCGCAGTGGAGGCCGTGGTCGTCGCAGTGCGTCTGCTGTCATGCGGAGCCGTCTGTGAATGCCAGAAGGTGGTCGGCCTACTCAACGCGCAAGGGTATGACTTTCGGCGGCTGCGTGATGGCGTATCCCGGAATTATGCGGCGCAGCTCGGCCAGAGGCGCGGTTGTCGTCATTGGGTCGGCCCAGCGTAGCGCTCACCGGTTCCTGCGGTTTAGTCATAGAGACCGACCATGCGAGACTCGGCAGCGTCGGCACTGGCGCAGTCATCGCAGGACGAATCCTCCACCCGACGCGAGCAACGTAGACGACTCAAGAGATGCAGGCACGTCTGCGCCGCGACATACTCGAGAGGCATGCGTCCGCCTCTGAGATAGTAAGCGTCGTCGCGTGACATGCTGTGCACGCCGAAGCTCACGCCAAGCACGAGTCTGTGAAGCGTCTTGAGGTGCCTATGCGTTGATTGCCGGAGCATCGCCAGCGCCAAGGCCTACAGTAAGGAGCTGAATGTCGTGGCCATGCCGCTGAGCGCAAGGGGAGCATGGGCGCTGTGGGGGCCAACCAATTGACCAGCCGCCGCAACTCCTTCACTGTCAGAAGCAGCATGAGAAAGTGGTCCGCGTTATCCCTCTGATGTATATCATCGTCGGCTGCGAAGGCTGGTGTCCCCCCCCCCCCCCCCCCCTCCCCTACGTGCGGACGGTCGAGGTGTAGTGACGCTGATGCGCAGGGTTGTTCGATCAAAGGAACACCGAAGTAGAAAGCTAAGAAAGAGCTGCGCCTCTCGCACCTCGTTGACAGTACCATGTGCGCGGTTGCTTTTAGAAGCTCAGTGTTCTTTTCGGCTGGTGAGGTTGAAAAGCAGAGACAGAATTATTGACATATGGCACTGCTCTTATTCGATCAAAGAACGGGCAAACATTCCATTAAAAGGTTGCTCACCTGGGTCAATCAGACGGCGACGGCAGTGGTATTCATGCGCTGCTGGCACCGGTCCCCGGACAGCCGCCACGGCTGTTCCAGCAAGGTGCTCGCGAACTGCTCTAGGTTCCCTGAGAAATCCACCGGTTTCGAGTAGTTCGTTGTGCAGATCAGCCGCGGTCAGGAACTCTGGAGATCGGGCTCCACCAGGGCACTTAGCAGGAACAGGTCGGTGGAACATTCGAGAGAGGCTTCTGGCAACCGCTTGAGCCTCTCTACGCGCCTCGAACCCTGCGCCGGAATGCGATCTTCTTTTTCTTCTTTATGCGGCTTCATGTGCCAACTTAAGCGCATGATGGCCTAAGTCGCCTATGTGCCATAAAACACAACACACAACACAACATCTTCATGCGGCTTCTAAGGCACAAGGTACTCTTTTTGCCGGAAGCGCTTGGCTCAGCACAGGTAAAAAAAAATCGTTGATTCAATCCAGCTGAGCCTGGTTATCCAATCTCACGCCTTTCCAATCGTAAAGAGCACCAGATTCCACACGACGGTGGCGGTACATGGTCGCAGCACTAGTTCCGGAACATTGCTCACCCATGGCTTTGTGTGCTGATAAGCCCACACTACACGCTTTCATATAGGGAACGGCGCGTCCCGCGATTTCTGACAGTTGCGAGACTGCCGCCGGCTCCGCATACGCAGCTGTGGCAATGCGCAGTGAGTGACGTGATTCGAAACTGGCGCGCCTGCGAGGCGAGCAAGCACCGTTGGCTCAACGCGCCCATTTGCTACGACGCGTGCCAAGTCACGTGGAATGACGTCAGAGCCAAGCCTCCGCTCCTTCTAGTTTGAAGGTTTGAAGCCACATGACCATCAGCTTTGTACGGAAGGAGCTGATCTTTCGCTCTAAAAATAGAAGCTTTTAAAAGAGGAACACGCCGTTTTCAAGCTGGAGATGCCGATCAAATCTTCACTTATAAAGGCGGGGTTTCAGTAACGAACACTGCTTCATGAGTTTTCTGACATCTGCTAAAAACAGCTTAAAGGTCCCGAGTAGCGACCGAAAGCGTATTTTGTTTGAACGCACGCAGCCATTCGCCAATCATCGCTTACCAGAAGTATCCCCTATAGGTATCGATGGTGGTTTCGAAATGTAGTACGTTCCTTGACGACTGATCGGCACACGCCGAAGCGAATAAATTAGGCTGGAGTGCAGACGCACTTTAATCAGCGTTCGTATGGCAGCAGCAACACATGCCCGCCATGTGTTGCTCTCGTTTAATCATCCACCTTTCAGGTAGGATACTCGACGCGCAGGATGTAGCATGCTTTTGCTAAACTTTGTTGCGAAGCCGCCAGTACGCGAATTATCACGTTTTGCTTGCTACATGGCACTCGACAACGTCGCATTGGGAGGATTATGCTAAGGCTTCTCACTTTCTCCAGCATCTGTTCTTTTTTCGTTGTTCTCTTTCCTTGTATTCTATTCATATGACGTGATAGCAGCTGATAGGTGGCACCAGCAGTAAAAGAGAAATAAAAGAAAAAGAAAAAGTATGTATAAATACTTCCTTCGATCAGTGAAGTTTCAGTTGGAAGTCTAGCGTGAGTCCTGTTCGCTCTCTCTCCGTGTTTATGCATATGCACTATAGTAAAACCGTGTGGGGAGGATTATGACCAACACGAAAGCTTCGCCCGTGTTTTAAAGATTGTTCTTAGTATTTAGGCTCTTTCTTTGCCCAGTAATGGTTGACCATCCCCTTCAGCCGCGATAATTTTTGTGAACCGCGCGGCAGGGAATGCTCTGTTTTCTATTGCCGCTGCCGAGTTGCTGATTCTTTCCGGGCACAAGTTTGCTCTAAGTATCGTCTGCAGCGTCATCTCTGTCCATCGTGATTACCACGTGACACGATATACTCGTATCAGGTAAGGTTAACACTTGCCCTCACCTCTCGGCACTTGTTGGTCCGCAGGAGGGGCTATGCAGTCCAAAACGTGGCAGAGAAGCCAACCCCGTTGCTCGGTTACTTTTCGCAAACACACACGCACACGAAACAGTGTAGCGCTCACGCGGACGCGCAGGCATGCCCACACACAGACGTGGATGCGCGCAGACACATCCCCAATAGACACGCACGCACAAACGCATACACGAGCACACACACACACAGACGCGCACGCATAACACACACGCATGCAAACGCACACACGCACGCACCAGCACAGAAGTACATTCACAGAATCACGCTCAGGCCCATAGACAGACACACACACATGGACGCATACACACGCAGACGCACACGTGCACGCACCCAAACACATGCACGCACGTACACACATACAGAAAAGACGCACGCACATGGACATACATACGCTCACCCATGTAGGCGCTCACACACAAGAACACACACATACGTTGATGTCCACGCTCGGAAGCACTAACGCACACACACAAATACACAGGCACTCACACACGCATACAAATATAGAAACGCATCCGCGCACACACCTACACACGGACACACAAACACACACAAAGAAGACACGCTGACGCACACACAGGCAGACAAACTCACGCAAAACTTTTTTTTTGCCTTGAAAGACATAGAATTCATAAAGATTTGAGATTAAACAAAAGAACTGTAAAGTATGTTATACATTGAGAAACGGCTCTGTCAGAATATGGCAAAATATAGCCAATTCAAACATTTACCGCTGCAATTGGCGAAAAAATTGCGCCAAATCACGCAAACCGCAAGAAAGAGGACGAGACGCAGGCGCTTCAAGTATGCATCAACTCGACCAGAAAGAGGTGTTAATGCAGTATTTACCGCTGCGTTAAAAGCATTTACCGCGGTACAGTCTATTGCTGACCGATACTATTTACTCTTATCTACTCGCTTCCGCTCTATGACCGTTAGAGTTCAGCGTACGGCCATGAGAACTGTTTTTACACGAAGCTTTAAAACTGCAACGCATGCGCCCTTAGCACCACTCATCTTTAATTGATGCCGAAAGGGGTTTTGGAAGTTCAGGTGCTCTTCATAGGCTTTAAGTCTCCTGCAGGATTTGATATCTTTATATTTAATTTAGTTTAATTTAATTTAATTTAATTTAATTACTCTCAAGGTCCGTGGGCTTTGCAGAGGGGAATGGTTGTATACAGTGGCTGAGTATAGGGCGTTTCAGTTCTGATTAAACAATTGTAGCTAAGGCGGAACAAAAACTCTGATGGTCGATGATGGAGGCTGTACTTCCGTGAAGGTGGTTCCAGTCCTTTGTTGTTCGCGGATGGAAAGACTCTGCTGGGCACTTTGTTTTAAAGAAATAAATGCCGATTTTATGCGCATGATCAACTCGTGATGAAACTTATGACGGAGGAAGTATAAGATCGCGGCGCACTCTGGGGTTATGGTACATTATTTTATGAATTAAGCAAAGGCGAGCGTGCTTTCGACGGCTAGCAAGAGATGCTAAGTATAATGTATTCTGCATAGATGTTGCGCTAGCGGTGGGCTAATAGTTCTGAAGGACGAAACGTGCTGATTTATTCTGAACTAGTTCGAGGGAATTGATTAGGCTTTCCGTGAAGGGATCCCAAATTTATGCAGCATATTCCAACTTACTGCCAACTAGAGATTTATAGAGGAGAAGAGTCAGGGATGGTTTGGTTTATGGGGTTTAAGGTCCCAAAGCGACTAAGGCTATGAGAGACGCCGTAGTGGAGGGCTCCGGAAATTTCGACCACCTGGGGTTCTTTAACGTGCGCTGACATCGCACAGTACACGGGATGGGGGGGCAGAATTAAAGTTAAGGCGAAAGTAGCCGATGGCACGGTTGGCGTTGTTAATTATTGAATTGATGTGAAAAGACCAAGTTAGATCACTTGTTATGTGAACGCCTAAATAGCGGCATGAAAACACTTGTTTTAGTTCGATGTTATCAAGATGATAAGAAGTGGGGTGTGTAGAAATGCGTGACACACGTACTACTTTACACTTGGTTTTGTTTAGTTCCACTGACCTCGTTTTACACCGCTCACAAATTCCATCAATATCTTTTTGCAAAAGAAGTGCGTTGTTGGAGTTGTTAATTTCACGAAAAAAAATTCAGGAAGCACTTTGCTGACCTAAAGTGCGGTGAGGCGAAAGCCTTAAGAGCAGTGTTGCTGTTTGTGTCGCTTATGTGTAGCTAAGACGTTAAGCTTCGCCTCTAAGAGTGGAACGCGACAGCGTCTTGCAACGCTGCCAGTAAGTCCACAGAACGCCATCGCCCGTTCGGCTCTGCGCCTTGCTCGTCGATAAATTGGTTTATGAGGAAAGGAAATGTGTCTGTCTCGCATATCTCGGTGGACACCTGAACAGCACCCCAAGGGAAGGGAGAAAGATGGGAGTGAACGAAGACAGCGTACTCACTAGACGCGCCTCTGTTCATTCCAAACCATCTAGCTGGCGTGGCGTAGTGTTTAGCGTGCCCGTCTCGCACTCTCGAGACCCTGGTTCGATTCTACAACTCTACCAATTTCTTACTCGGATTTATTTATTTATCTTGTCTGACTAGAAAGGTGAATTAGGCTAATTGGTTAATTAACTAATTAACTAAACTCAGTCCTACTTGAAGCATCACTATATCACCCCTTTAATTGGTTGCATGGTTACTAGCCAGAGTACAATTGGCCCCGTTTGAAATTCGCGCACTGTGACGTCATGACCATTTCGACCAATTGAAAAGCGTGACATTTCAGTCGACAACTCCTGCTTACAACGATGAGGCATTAAAGGCTTCCGCCTTAGCATTGAGCAGTCATCTGCAAATAAATGAATGTGAGAGATAACGGAAAGAGGGAGGTTATTAATATATATCCGGAACAAAAGGGACCCAAGGACGGGCCCCTGTGGAACCCCAGAATGCACGGAAGTCAATAGCGAGCAAATGCTATTAGCTATTACAAACTGTGTTCGATTACGATGGAAATATTCTAACCATGCTAAAACATTTGGGAGAAGATTTAGCTTGCTAAGTTTAAAAAGGAGTAGTTTGAACCTTCCCGAAAGCCTTGGAGAAGTCTAGAAAGATACAGTCCGCGCATGAACGACGATCCAGAATAGCGTGAAGTTCGTGCGTGAAGGTAAGTAACTGCGTCTCGCACGAGAATGATTTGAGGAAGCCGTGTTGAGCGTCAGTGAAGACGGAATTAAACTCAAGAAAGGTAAATATGTTAGTGTATAGAATTTGCTCAAAAATTTTGCATCGAATACTGATTACGATATTGGGCGGCAATTAAGAGGGGAATTAGTACTACCTGACTTGAGCAACGCAGCCACCTTCCCGATCGTCCCGTCCGCTGGAAGCACTGACGTCTCGAATGACTGCTGAAATATTTTGGAGAGGATGATTGAGGAATAAATTTTGGTACTCTTCAGGAACTAGCTTTAATTAATTCTGTACGAGGGCTTGTAGAAGTTTTAAGATTTTCTGTTAATTTTTCTATTCCTAGGGGCTCGACGGATATTGCATCCATCGTTGAAAATTGGCAGTGCTCCACTGTACGAAACGTGACGTTGGAAGAAAGAACGAAATTGCGACAAAATGTTTAATTAACAATTTTAGGGCATTCAGTATCAGCGATAGTTGAACCGTTTGCATCCAACAGTTTAGTTTAATAATTTCTATTGGGATTAATGGCACGCCAAAATTTTTTGGAATCATTTGTGAGCATGTTGGGCAGAGTGGGCTGTAGAAAATGAGGCTTTGCGTTTTTCATTACCGATACATACGCGGTAATTGCCGCTTGATAAGCTTGGCATTTAGAAATGGAGTTACATTTTTTTTGCATTTCGGTAAAAGCGTTTTTTTTTTTCTGTTACAAAGCCTTCTTATGTGAGCGTTGTACCACAGTGCATTTTTATGAGCTGTGTTTTATGAGTTGAGGGGTGGGTCGTAAACTTTAGCACCGAAAATGTTCCAGTTCACCTGCGTCTCCCGGCTATCAAAATCTCTTAAAAATATATCGAGAAATGAACATAGTCCTTCGTTGACAACCTTAAAGTCAGCTCTGCTATAATCACGCATACGCTTGACTTTATTGTCAGCGTTATTGGAAGGAATGCTGAAATTAAATGAGAGTAGGAAGTGGTCACTTACGCCGAGCTTGCAAGTCAAGTGTGAAACGAGATCACGGTCAGATGTTAGCAGTGGTGTCTGATAGACGGGTTTGTTGAGATTCTAGCTGAGAAAGAAAATAGTGAACAAAGGTTCAAGAAATCATTGCCTTGCGACGATGGGGATGTTTTAGGAGTTATCTCCGAAGACCATGTCAGCTCAGGACAGTTAAAATCGCCTAACAAAGTAATGTGTGCTGCAGGGTGCCACGTAACAGCAAAGTCAAGCACATCATGCAATTCTGATGTGAACATGGAAGGATAATTGGGAGGTCAATAACAGACACCAAAAACGTATTTTTGATAGTTTAGTTCTACGCATGCCCAAATGGATTCGAGGTTAGTTTGCACTGGAGTGTGATTGGACTGTATTGTTTTAGTTATACGAATCAAGACACCACCGCCTGGACGCTGAGTGCGATCGCGTCAGTAAACTGAAAAGTGAGATGAATCGTCAAATATCTCATTGTCGTGTACGTTGGGATGAAGGCAGGTTTCTGTTATTGCGATAATATTAGCCTCGCACGTGTCGACAGCGGAGTTAAACGATTCGCGTTTATTAAGAATGCTTCTAGCAGTAGCCAGTGGAACGGATGTGCGAGGAGGTTTGAAAGCCAGACCACTTCCCCTCGTTCCATGCTTTGGGTTGTCTTCTTCGCTTTCCGAAATATTGCTTAGCTCAAGGGGAGCCGGACTGCTCTGCTCGCATTCGACAGAAGGTTAGACTTGCAGCTCCTCAATGGTATCGGTATCAGCGTTAAAGATGTAGAACTTGCGATTAACAACCAACTTGTTATTTCGCAGGCGGTACTTGGGAGATCGCGATAGTTTTTTCGCGAATTCTGTTAGTTTCATGTATGCAAGATGAGTGGCGGGGGAAAAATCTTCTGACACGGAAACTAGTTGAGTACGGAGGTCGAAAACTTTCATTCTGTCTTTGAAAGAGGAAGATCTGATGTTAATAGGGCAACATTTTGACGGTGAAAAAGTGTCGAGACGATGGGCACGTTCAATGTCTAGTTTTGTGGAATCGTAGTCAAGTACTTCCGACAGCGCAGCAAGCGTTTTGTTTTTAGTCTGATTCCATGATTCCCTTTCATCAGGAATGCCATGCAGTATCAGATTATTCCTTCTCGACTGATCTTCCAGGCTATATAGACGAGACTGCAGTACGGCTTGGTGCGATGTCAGACGTCTAGTAGTGTCCTGAATTGATACCAGCTCAGACTCGATAGTATTAAGAAAGTTAGTTTTTGATTCACGAACTTCAAGACGATTGAATACATCTAGTACTTTGCTTTCCAGTGATGCTTGATTGTCTTTAATGATCTTAACGTCTGTGCAGATCTGGGTTTGACCTTCAGCCATTTCTAAGGTCCGGTCGTTGATACTGTAAGCATTGCTGATATTCAGGAGATATTCAGGTAAGCATTCAGGATCGTCATTTGATTCCGACTTTGAAATGGCTGGGCGCGGCTTGGGTGGGCCGGGGTTGGTCTCAATGTCTCCAGAGCAAAGAAGTACAAGCGATACATCAACACATTCACTGAAGGTCGCGAGCAGCACATGTGGACGTGGGAGCAGAAAGAGAAACCGGTTGTCCGATCTTTTGGTATCAAGCGAATAGCATCTCAAACCTGCGGATCGTAGAGCAGAGTTGCGTTAGCCGTGGTGTCGGGAAGGCTGCTCCCATGTCCACTTACACTGCAGTCGAGATGTGGCTAGTTTAAGTAGTCCACCAAGCAGGCTTCCATCCCAGATCGATCGACACGTGTGGCGAGGCGATAGACGCGCGGGTGATTGCTCGTCCTTGTAACGATGCGCACGCAGGTGGTGGTTTTTCAATTTTCAGTGACATAATTTCAATGACAAGCAATAATAATGTACAGATGTGGTTTTAAATATAAATACAATCAGGTTCATTATGCGGTTTCCAGGTTTACCACCTTCGAGACGATACGGACTTAAATCTCTGGAGAGCAAGAGGAACTGCTCACGCCACCACACTTTAGGGAATGCGCAGGGGAACAAAAAAAGCCTCGCTCCGCGGCCATGGAGGTTACAGGACGATTGAGGCGAGCATTGTATCGGCAATAATCAAACAAAAATATTAATGGAATAATTTCAGACGCTTTCGTGGTCTACGCTTCTTGCGGCCCACCCTTCGCGATGTTATAAATCTGAAAGAACGCGGTGGCGATCGATTTCTGTGTAATGGGTACGATAATACCGAGAGTGTTTCATGCCACATACGTTTTATACAGCTCTATCATAAGGTGTCAGCAACGGCGCGCCGCCGGAGCAGATCGCGGCGGCAACGCTCTATCTGCCGTGTGCTGAAGCAGAAACCGAGCGGTCCTCTGAGGCGCGCGTCACTCGTGCGAAGCCCTTGCAGTGACGTTGGAACGCCCGGTCGAACTGTCGTATCTAGGAGGTCAGTTGAACACTGCCTTGAGGCCCATTCTAGCCGGTATCCAGCCGAGATTCAGAGACTCGGAAGTGGATAAAGCAATGAGCTTGGGTTCCAGACGCCGTAGACCACCGGCCGCCTTTGATGACGGTTGGTACCACTGAGCCTGCGGCGAAAAGAGTTAATGCCCGTCGCCGTCTTCTGCTCGCAGTTGAGGGATAGTGATCATAATCACCTGTATCGAGCTCCTTTCTGATGGCTACCTGGTAGGCTACACTTATGTTTTTATGCGTGAAGTCATTCATTTGCGGGGCCCTACAATAATATGAGGCCCGCAAAAATTGTGTAAGAACGGACGGTCAGTAAAATTCGGAGACACCACTAGATGTTTTGACTCAGCAGGAGCTCGGTATTGAAAAATAATGTAAAAGGGCGAACACACAGAGCGTTCCAGCTAATTTTGGCTGAGGTTTGAAAGAGGACACTTACTACACAAAGAATTGAGTAGCGCACGATGGGGGAAAAGGTATTTTCCAGGTCCTCATATATTTTAAAAGGGCCTGCTCCACAAAGATAATTTCGCTAGCTTTTGGATGTTTAAATTTAACGCAAAATGCTCTGTGCAAAATTTGACGATGTTGTTGAGAAATTCCCGCTGAGGTTTATATAACTGCTTACAATTTTAGTGTGGTTTCTTTTTTTAAGCGTACAATAAAGCCTGAAAAGTTGAGAAACTGTCACGTGACTATTCGTTTTCGCATCGCGATGCTAGCACGATTATCACCCTCACACGCTCACAGTTTTAAGGAACTTAGTCATGAAAGCTGCAATGAATTAACTGGCCATCAGTCACCGCGACTGTTCAGGGAAAGCGTGGACACTTCACTTTGTTAGAATTCTGATGCTGCAGCAGAAGCCTGATCTAGTCGTCGCAGTTTAACGGCATAGCGTAGATAATTTCTTTGCAGCGAAAAATGACATCGCATCTCCTGACTAAGTGTCCTGTAGCGTATGCGAGGTCCTCTCTGGGAGAGCCGCCATTATTGTCCGATTATGGTCTCGGCATGGCGATGTGCATCCCACGCGCTGCGCTCCCACGCAGCGCGCTGCGCTGATTCGACAGCCTCTTCACTACGATCATTCTTCAACTTTTTCTTAAGCCCCTCTTAAAGCCTATCTTAACTTTGGGACGTTAAACCCACCACACCACACCACACCACACCAAACCACACTACACCCCACCACACCACACCACACCACACCATACCATACCATACCACACCATACCATGCCATACCACACCACACCACACCACACCACTCCACACCACACCACACCACACCACACCACACCACACCATACCATACCATACCACACCACACCACACCACACCACTCCACTCCACACCACACCATACCGTACCATACCACACCATACCACACCACACCACTCCACACCACACCACACCACACCATGCCATACCACACAACAGCACACCACTCCACACCACACCACACCACACCACACCATACCGTACCATACCACACCATACCATACAGTACCGTACCGTACCATACCATACCCTACCATACCATCCGTAGTGCACTTTCAAATTACAGTTTCGAGTCCATAAATTTTCCGTGATGAAGACCGAGTCAGCAGAGAGTTATTGCTGCCTTCTTTCAGGAGCGTAAGTTTTGAGAAGCATCTAGGAAAATGTGCCCCTTCACGGGATTCCCCTGAGTATTGACTTGAAAAGCAGAGAGGACACCTCTTCAAAAAGTGCTAACAACAATCAAACCGGGTGCTCAGTGCAGGCACGCTGCTGAGTTTGTAAGGTCTAGAATTAGTCTGATGTACAGTCGTACTGCATTAAAACCGCCCTCCTTAATGTGGGCGACTAGAATTGCGGGTAATTTTTCTGGGGACCAAACCTTTTTCAATGTATTTACGCCTCGTTAAATTCCAAACTTCCTCTCCTCAAAATGGACAGGTTGAACTTGTACAGATTTTAGTCGCGTTAATATGAGAACAGATGAGAACAAAATCTCGATTGCCCCAATCAGCTGTTTCCATTCGTCATCTGTTAGTGCAGCACACTATAGAAAGGCAGTGTGAGAGTGCAATTGCTCTAGTGCGGGCCCTTTTCCTTGGGATTTGTTGATATAGATTGTCAAGATGCCCAGTCCATGCTCCTTATCATGTGCAGTATGCATGAACGGCTCGGAATAAAAAAAAATACTGAATCGTGGTGGGCTGAGCTAAAAGCTACAGGCCGCAGCTGTTAGCCTACTAAGCCCATATTTATGCCAGCGGCTCGTGCGATGCCAACATGCACACTGGCAGGTAGAGTCGCGATCAATTTGAAGGTGATCGCGCGAGCATCGACCAGCGGGCCTTTCCAGATGCATAGCGGCCGATATCGGAACTGCGATGATAAAGATTGCGTTGCTTCTTTCCCTCGTAGGCTCTTCCGGGCTACAACCGTCACCCCTATGACACCACCTTGTTTCTGTGTTTGTTCTCTTTCATAGAAATCGTGTGTCCGCGTCGTTGCCTCATATCGTGGCCGATAATATGGTCGAAACGAATTTGAAGGTTATCTCACGAAGGGTGACGAATCTTTAAGTATTCGCGTGGCACATTTTTACCACACAAATGCAGAATTGTGATAACTTCCCTCGCCCTTTGGCTGTTCAATGAATCACTGAAGCGCAGCAATGAAAATGCCGCGCAAGGCGGCTTTTTCTAGCATAGGTTGACGCTCGCACGATTAACCTCGAATTAATTGCGTCCGGTCTAACAGTATACACAAGATTTCGACACGTGCGTATCTGTCTGCTGACGCGTAAAAAAAGCAACGAAATTTGGGACTTGCTAGAAGGGAGTGACAGCAGCCCAAGGAACAGCGAAAAGAGAGATGAAAGCTACTCTGATGTTCCCCTCGCCACAGAAGGTGATGATGTAACATGGCGCTGCTCTTTACCTCAGGCGCCGCTCGAGCGATCACCTTCATATTGATCGCCAGGTGCCTCATGGGCCAGCCACCAGGCATTCTAAACTGCACCTGATTATTTTAAAGATAACTATGCCCAGGAGAACGCACTTGAACCTTCAAGTACTTGCAAATTTGCGCTTCAAAGTCCACAACAGAGGGTACGTTATGAACATGCTGTTTTTGCTCTTTTTTTGTTGCTTATTCGTTTCTAAGTTTGAGTCGCTGTATGGATTGTTTTGCTCGGGAACCAAAGTGTACAAATTAAAAATGCCCAACTGTATACGTGTGCGCGACAGAGCGTGAGCAAAGCGATATGGTCCGCTTCGCTGCTACGCCTACATGTATATGCCTTTCGGACCATTGAAGCCTCGCATAATCAGTTCAAGAGTTCTCGCCCAGAGAGCACACAGAAGAGAAGCATAATACGTTTATTGTAATGTCGGAATAACATGTGGGGCCCTTAGTTTCCGGGTAAAATCTTGCTTTACACGTTAATAACACCAGAAACAAAATTTTGAAAAAATCGGGCTACACTCGACTTCTACGAGAAAATGCAGCTCCGAAAGGACGAAGCGACCTAGGTATATCATATAGGACCTTATGTGCTCGTGTTTTATTCAACAGCGTTTGCTCTTCTTGGCACGCTCTTTATGGAGTGCCAGCTCTTTATAGAGGCACGGGAGTGCCAGCGTCGCTGGCACACTTGGCGAACTTGCAGCACTCGGCGAACTTGTAGAAGCACAACGCGTTTCTGAAAAGTTGTTTGTTCTCTCTCCACTGCTAACATTCGAACACTTGCGTCATACATTCGTAATCGTTCCGTCAGTTTGTTTGTTGTTTTTTTTTTTCAAAATTAGGTGGGTAAAAATCGAGCGATACTTTTCGAGCTAAAATTCACGTACAAATCCGGTTATTCAGCAAAAAGTTCCTTAGTTCCAGTCTTTTCGGGTCACTTTCGCTACCGAGGGACCATTTATTTTAAACGCTCGTTTTTGTGCGAAACGTAAAAAGATTTATTTCCTGCTCTTTATTTCATAATCAATATGTAAACGGGAAGTTGCGCTAACTGCGAAACTCCAAATGGGATATTTTTTCTTTCTTAATTATTAATATTATTACGTTGCGCACATTACCCCCTCCTGCGCAGATCCGCCGCTTCCATGCAAGACCTGCTAGTTTTTGTTTGCAGACTGCAAAAAGATGCATGCTTTATTACAGTGACCATTTTTAACGTTGAAGAACCTTAGAGCAGGTCAGTGTCAGCATATCTACAGCTTGACACAGTGATGCCGTTTAATATGATTTGTCAGTAGCCGTGTTTTATCCTCTTGTAAATTATCCGCCTCGTGAATAGCAAGCATTAAAAGTAGTCTAAAATGGTGACTTTTTTTAAAAGCACCACTCAGGAATAAGCTCAAGATACGCGAATATTTTCGTGCGATGTCTTCAGGCTTGTGTACTCTGTAATTATGCTCCCTAAAAAGAGTATTCCTTGTAGAATTAAAGGGATGCTGAACGGTTTCCCAAAAAAATTGATTGAAGACATGCACTTTGCAGATTTCCACCCTCGAGATTCGAATTTCTCATCGAAATTAGGCAAAGGAAAGCGCAGCCCCGCCGCGGTGGCTCAGTGGTTACGGCGATCGGCTGCTGACCCGAAAGACGCGGGTTCGATCCTGGCCGCGGCGGCTGAATTTCTTGAAGGCGAAATTCTAGAGGCCCGTGTGCTGTGCGATGTCAGTGCACGTTAAAGAACCCGAGGTGGTCGAAATTTCCGGAGCCCTTCACTACGGCGTCTCTCATAGCCTCAGTCGCTTTGGGACGTTAAACCCCAATAAACCAAACCAAACCAAACCAAAGGAAAGCGCAAACCTATTTTATTTCGGCGAAAAGTGCAGCAGCAGCCTGTGATTGGTTGGGCGCCTCGTGACGTGAACACTGGCGTTGGCTCGGTGAGCCCGGCTCGGTCGCCGCCGATGTAGTACATGAAGCACGGCGCGCGGTGGTTCGGGCTGTTGGTTTGATGCTTATATCACGATTTAACACATCGAAGTTTACCAGGAGGATCTTGGCGTCATCCCCTACATGTACGAACCAATCGCAAAGAGCAAACCGCTCCAAGGAAGCAACGATGCTGGCGCAAGCGGTGCTTTTGGCTTGAACGAAAGCGAAGTGCCAGCATCTCCACGTGTTGGAAATGTCCTTTGGTGAGCATACTTTTCTAGCCAAACTTCATTCAGAGATACAATAAATTAATTTTGAAATGAGCAAAGGTAGCATAGCACTGCTCCACGAAATTTTCCTAATGCTATGTAAGCGGGATGCGATCGTCAGCATTGTTGTCTTGCCCCTTGTCGGTGCTGCCGCAAATCTGCTTGTAATCAACACAGACCATTGATATGCGCAAGAAGTTATCAGGCATTTTTTCACGCAGATTTTATGCTGGCATCGTTTCATGGTGGCTGCGTGCCGGCTCGGTTCATAACAGACGCGTAAAACAGAAGTTCGCGGCGCTTTGCGGGAGAACTCGTCGAGTTGACAAACGTGCGCCTTCCGTTCTGCGGGCCAAGATGGGATCTGGCAGTAAATTGAAATCCTTGTTTAGGCGAGTTGCTTCATACTGCAAGCCCGTGTAGGAATATCTCCATCCGTTTGCGGCCGCCTTTATCGTGCTGTTCTCAGATCAAGCGACAAGTGATTTTTTTTTCACTAACTCGATGGCCTCGTGCTGCAACCGAGCAGGCCGAATCGCAAGGCTGGCTGTAGCACACGTGGCGCACAATTATATAATATTATTATTAATGTATGAAGCCATGCTGCACTCGGCAATTTTTTACGACTACTTGTGTTATTATGAATGTATTCCTGGCAGAACATTTTACTGGTATTGGCTGCATTAGAACTTGAACAGACTTGTCAGCCTTGTCATCACTTTTAGAAAAGTTCGATGCAGGGTCCTCAGCAGCATCTGCCAGTGGCATTCGACTTGTTACACAGTCCTGATTTGTATTGCTGTTTGGTGTGCATTCTTGACTGCCTGGTGTGCAGCCTCAAGGTGTGATGTTATTTTCCATGCGCTCTTGATTTGCACAATCGTCTGGTGTGCAGTCTTGATCTTGCATCAGTTCGGCAAGAACCTGAAAGGCATAAGCCATATGATGTTATTGTTGCAAACAGAACAAAAGTGCGCTTCAGTATGAGTAAAATCTTCTGGTTTATTTCATAAACCATTCTGCTGATTGCCGAGCTCCGTGCAAAGTGAGATCATTTATAATATACCAGGTGTTTCTTTAGAAGGTCCAAAATTTATTTTTAAAAATAGGTAACTAACCTTGTATTAATTTTATCCCTGGGGCTATATTGGGGGATATGGCAGACACCAGTAATAGGCAGAAGGCTTCCATTAGCTCACTAAACTGCATGCCTTAATTAAATTTCTATATTCATATTATGTTGTATTTGCAGCTTTGGAGCACCTCCTGCAAATACTATAGCCAAGCAAAAAAGATCTCTTTAAAAACTTACGCCCTGACAGGCAACTTCATGCGCTAACACAGCGCCAGCGGGCGCGTCCGACGTAGATCGCTCAAAAAAAAAAGTGTACGCTTTGGGGCCGGACTGCAAGCGCCATGACTGCGCACATTGGACGCTGACGAGGCGGCTATCAGCCAGGCCCCAGGCGAATCCAAATTGAAAACGAAACGCCGCGCGCCCGTATAGCGGAAACATCTGCAAACAGTTTTCTCGGCGCTCCGAGCACGAAGAAAGATGTGCCGCGTACTACTTCCTACGTTCTCGCCACTGAGGGCTACGCATGAATCCTAGAATATCTGAGCTCCAACATAACTGAGTAAAGAGTCTGCATATAACGTCTTTTCACGTGCTCACTTACCGAAGGAAGTTCTCTGCTCACGCGCGGCGCGCAGTCTCCGGTTGTGAGGCGCACTTCGCGTCGCTCCACCTCTTGCAGTATTAGTAGCAGTTTAGAATTTTTACTCAGCCAAAAAATTTAGGGCCGAGCTCTGATATGAGTAATGCTGTACGAGATGCATGATGCATGCCTGCAAGCATAACAGCTAAGCACTTATTTTGTAAGCTACAGTTTGCTGCCATCCTGACGTTCTGACTCCAGCGCCGTTCATCTCACTACTGCCGAAAGTCTTGCATCCACGAAATTACGCGCCATACAGTACACAGAACACCGGTTCGCGCAGTCAAATTCTCATAGAGTTAATACACAAATTCTTACGTCGAGCTTCCTCCTTTTCGCAAAAGCTGGTCTCGGTGGCGGTGACGAGCTCTTGTGCGCGAAGACAGACGGTATTGCGCCGGGTTTCAGTCGAGCTGACTTTGTTGACAGGCCCAATGAACGCATTATCGACAGGCTCTGGTTATAGTCTTCATCACGAAAGTGGTCAGAGCGTAGCACTGTAGTATTTGAGGGCTTGAAATCACTTCGCTTCACAGCATCGACCCACCTCGCGGAAAGCTTCTTATTTTGCGGGAAATAATGAAAGACCCCATCGTCGCGGCCACTGGTGTTAGTGCAGCCGAAGGCTGCGCAGAACGCCGGCATGATGGTCCACCGCTTCACTCGATGCTGCACAGGTTCCTGTACATCACTACAAACATAAACACGCACAAATACAGGAACACACGGCAGATCGAAGCAGCTTGCGATGGCACGCACGCAGAAACAAGCACGGTCGTGGAGGCTGCGAGGCGACCGAACACCAATGCTTACGTCACCACCCCACGGTTTCCGGTTTCGGCTCGCATCGTCAGTGTCACCAGCAGCGCTCGGCGGACAGCGGGCCGGCCGAGCTACCGCGCAATTTTAAACGGCGATTACGTCACTCCTAAGTGATTAATCTGCAAAAAAATTTCACCTGCGTGATTTTTAAGGTTCCCACATCCATACGTGAGCATCTTAATGAATTTGAAAATCTCTTCAGCTTCCATTTAAGGCTTAGATCGATCCTTTAGAAATCTGATCCGTGTACAAGAGTCGGGTAAAACCGGGTTTAACCGTAAACAAAGGGCTCTACATATGGTATGTTGGCAGCATGCAAAAATACCTCGAAAGTTAAAAGTTCCGATAGTGAGGGTGACGACGCGAAGGGGGGGGGGGGGGGGCAGGGGGACATTTTTTACGAGATGGAGGTGAGGGTGAGCCGAAGAAAGAAAGTAACGAAGTGAGGGTGAGGGCATGGAGGTTCAGCAGTTATTAACGAAATGTGCAGGAGATTTCGCTAATGCCACAAAGAAAAGAAACGCGCGGAAACTCTCACTCTGGTGGCCAGCAGTACCTCGCCTTCAGCTGGCGTGAAAGGAATGGAAGAGGGGGAAGAGAATAAAGGGTAGGTATGAAAAAACAAACACTAGCCTAGTGTCTAGGGTGTGCGTCAGTGGACCCAGTTCATTTGTGCTCCCAACCATGGAGTCGCCATTCGCCATACGTCTGCCCGGTGGAGACACCTCCGCAGGCGTCGTCACTAAGGTCTCATTCCCAGGATGTGAGCGTGAGGTATCACGGTGCCGCACACGATGAGAGCTTTACTTGTGAACCTCGGCGAGTTCTCAGCGACATAAAAGAAACAACCTCCGACATGTAGACGTTACAGGTTGTCACTGCCGTTAATGCCAGAGTTGAGGAGGTTCATCTGAACTGTTAGCGAAAAAAGGAGGACGAGACAGGAGACCCATTAAGTGCTTGTACTGGGCACAATGTGTTCAGGAAAGAGGGCGAGGAAAGGTCGAATTCTAGGAGAAGCATAATCTACTTCCCTCCAGGTATATAGGGCGCCTCGCGAAGCGCGTACCGTTGATGAGACGAGCACGACGCGTCCAAGAAAGCGTTACGCCTTTCCTGCAATGCATCTCATGTTGACCCCTACTTTAGGCGAGAGATCAGCAAAACTTTTCCTGGGCCTTCTGCGGTTCTTAAACGTGACGTTCTTTGTTCGGGTATGTAATCAGGTAACACTGGTAAGAGTTCTTTGTGCCTTTTATATTTTCTAATTAAAAGTTTTTCGGTGTTTTAGCGGCTTCGATTATTTTTTTTCAACATAATTAATGTAACACATTTACTCATACAGTTATTCACAATTCCGTTACTTCTAGCAAACCAATTTTCTTACTGTACTGTAATGCGAACGTAAACCAAATTATTTTAAATATCAGAATCAGGTTACGTGGGACAGTAATAAATGTAGGCATTAGTTCTCCATACCGAGGGAACTCAATACTGTGTTTAACAATACTTCTAAGCATAAACTTTGAACGTACAACATGGAAACGCTGCTTCCCAGTAGTCTCCGAAACTTTCCTATTGGCTGGCAAGAGGAGGAGCCACCGGACAGGTAAGCACCTTTCAATGGCGAAGTTTGCTATCGAGCAATGACGCTCATCCTTAAAGCTCACGGGCTCTTCCCGGCTGCTCACTCCGGCTCCGGGCTATTGAGCCACACTCCACAGAAAGACGCAAGAAAAACAAATCGCATCAAGACGTCAAAGCCGCTATGAGCTGCAATGCCCAGCATCACTTCAAGAGCTGCAGGAAAAGGCTGGGCTTCTTAACTAAGTGACGACGCGTGGGCCCAAAGGAAGCTACTAGAGTTTGGCGAGGCATTCGAAATGATTATGATACCGCTAATAGAATGCACGAGCCATTGCTTCGAGGTCAAAATCCTATCAAGGGCTGGATACGTGAGTGCGAGGAATTGCGTGTGTGCCCCAGTTGATTTTTTTAATGCATGCAGCAAACCAGGTCATAAACTGAATTTGGCAAAATCACATGCTGTTTTGACAACACTTTCAGCCAGTGCATTCGAGTCGATGAAGGAAGCCGCTTAGTAGCTCCCACGAACAAACAATCTATGCTAATGACTTCTGACCGATCACACGTGGCTGCGGCCTGTTTAAGGCTGCGGCAGTTTAAGCCGCAGCCTTCTGTGATTTTTGGCTAATTTTCTGAAATCCGCCTCCAATAATTTTACGAAATTAGTCAAGGCTTTTTCAATGACCGGGAGGTGTGTAAAAGGGCTTATTGTCCAGAAACAAAAGGCTTAGTTTGAAATTTCAGCTAGAAAATATATATCGTTGAAAAGTTGGCGCGGTGGGGTGCAAAGGATAAGTTTGGATGGAGAGACTAGACTCATTCAATGAACGAACGGTTTATTTTCCCTGTCGATCTTAGGGGGAAATAGGGTTATAGATGATTCTTATAGGATGCTTTTCGTCATGTGGATTCGATGTTGCTCAGTAATGTTGCTCGAGGGCACTTCTGGAGAGGTTCACGTTTTATTTACAATAAAACAAAGATACAAGCAAGGAGAAAACTCATAGTTTTACCTGACGAAACCAGTCCTCGGACCCGCCGAAACAGTTGGTTGTAAACCCTACGTCGCCGCCCTTGGCGGGGATAGTAACGAACCGGGTAACTCCACAAACATCCACCCATTAAATCACTGTGTTATTCTCATCACTGTGTTTTTCCTTCTGTTATTCTCATCACTTGTATGTGAAGTGTTTTTGCATTTTGCATTGTGCTATTTAATTTCGCGTTTGTAACCCGCCCACTGTAATGCCGAAAGGCGCTGTGGGTATCAGATGAATAAATAATAAATCAGTGGGGAGGGGCAAACCTTACCAATCAATGATTGGGAAAGGAAAACACATCTTATGCTTTGACCAGCGGTGTCGAAGAGATGGAACAGAAGTTACGTGGCGATAGCGGGCTACGTTGGCTCATCGTTCCACGTTTGAGCTCGCCTCGCCGCAAGAATGTGCACAACGTGATGAGACCCGGCGTATACGTTCCTGGAGGGGCTTGGCTTTTCCTGTATTCTCTAAACCCTCCGCTGTCGGGCTCCCCTTATCCCGCTTGGTATCAACTATGACTCACCCCCTTCTCTGCTGTTGTGCGGAGGGCAGAAAAAAAGAAACACAATGGGCATTCTTTTTCGTGAAGCCAGACGCGGCAAACACGCATAGCCTAGAAAACTTCACCCCAACAAATGGAACCAACCTATTAGTGAAAATAAATAATACATGACAGTGAACGATATCAAAATGTTTTATGAGAGAAGGAGTTGTCAAAATTTAAATGAAAATGCAAACTCAGTAATTTCCGTAATTACGGCGAATGCGGTGTCTGGCTTATCCCGCGGAGGTCGCTCGCGAAAGATGGCTCCACCAGACCACCCGCTGATCCCTGCTGAACCTTGAGCATGACCACACCCTGTAGTGGTCAGCAGCGAGCGCCAAAGCACCGAGTCGGCCGCCATGGCTGCTCGACAACGGGGTCCAGGGAGCCGACCAACAGCGCTGCCTCTACCACGGACAGGGCGAGAGTGAGAGCGCCAGTGGCGGCTTGTCCTTGGACAGCACCCGGCAGTGATGCAACGCAGGAGGGGCTTCCTGCTGGTGGCCGATCAGCTGCTGTTGGTGGTGCTGCTGCTGCATGGCGGGATCGCAGGAGGACGACACGCTGCTTTAGTCACCTCTTCAGGAATAGCGCACGTGCGCTCGCAGATGAATATTCTACGGCAGCGTTTGGTGTGGAATAGGACAAGCATGCACACGTTTCGAAATAGCCAGGGAGCTAAAACGGCATGCATTTACTCTCGGCCAATTCCAACGCGCAAGACTCTAAATACAAAAAAAAAAAACACTTGGGAGTCAAGTTCAAACCCAACATTAGGACTGATATTAGTGCTCATTTCTTTCCTTATGAGCGTCAGTGTGTGTGCTTTTATCAAGATGTCACAGTTCCTTCAGCGCTGTATTCAAAGGCATGCTCAACTGCTGTATATACATATAAAAAGAAAGTGTAAATTCCTTCGTCATTCTAAAGCCGCAGTGCCGGCTCAGCGGTTATGGTGCTCGGCTGCTGACCCAAGATGCGTGCTCGGTCCGGGCCGCGGCGGTCGCATTTCGACGGAGTCGAAATGATAGAAGCCCGCCTACTGTGCGATGTCAGTCCAAGTTTAAGAACCCAGGTGGTAAAATTTTCCGGAGTCCTCCCCTATAGCGTCCTTCATGGCCTGAGTCGCTTTGGGACGTTAAGCAACATAAAACCAAAAACCAAACCTTCCTTATTCTAAGGACTGAAGCGAAAATAATTTCACCATCCAGACTTGTTCTGAAAAGGCGATTGCCTCGTGGCAGGGTGTCTGGAAATATCCATTTTGGAAAATTAACACCGTCGGTGTACGCACTGCCCCTTCGTTAACATCTGGAAGACATGAATGACTATCATTATACGCTTGGGTACGGCTCGACGATGGGTGCGACGAAGGCCTCCCGCATTTCTTGCAGCGAGCTTATTCAACTGCCTCATGCTCTCAGGAAGAAGCCGATGGCTGACGTCAAGGCGTCCCCCTGTTCTTTGCTGCCTTTTATTTCTCTCTATGTTTGGAATCACACAACACCCAGAATATGCTCCGCGAACTACCCTATTACTGAGCGTTGCGACAATTATAGCTATTGAACTTGCGTCCATCATTTCTGACGTCCATTGCTTAGTTTGTCTACACTACAGCGTTGGTTTGGTGTTGCATCAGTATATAGTGCTGCCATAGCGCCATTTAAAACCTTGCATAGAGTGCGCATTAGTCTCTCAACACGCTGAGTCAGTCAAATGGCCCTGTATTCGGAGTTCTCTTGCACGGTGGGAGGAGTTCGGACATCGTGGCTTTGCAGCTAAAGTAGCAGGAGAAGTATATTAAAATTAATGTAAAGGACCTAGAAGACTCGGATAGCTCCGATAGGCTGCGAGTGTTTCTGAATGAACCGCCAGCCCTCGATCTGCAGATATTCCTCTTATCATTGAAAATCACTAAACCTCCGTGGACGGCCTCTTACTTGAGCCTGTCCTCCTGTCTTCTCCGCGCACATATTAAAAGCGGCATTGGGAGTATCAGTCACGGTCAGATAAAGGCACTCTGAAGACAACGCTATCAAATTTTTTTGCTAGTAAAATCTGAGAATTCGGCATTTCGTGGCTTTGTTTTGTGCGGCAGCGAAAGGTGCATTTATTGCTAAGAGATTTGAATTGGAAGTTGACAAAATCTTCCCGCTGCTCATATTCAAACTCGAGACTCCGATGACGAAATTGGAGAAAGCGACGGGGAGTGGCGGAAGCGGAGACTCCGTGATTGCTGGCTGCGAGCGCTGGGCTGCCGCCTGGCAGCAGCCGGAAAGAAAGCTACTGTAGGTCGGACGTTGAACGCCTCTATCAGCCGTTGTCGCTTCGTTTACGTTTTCAACAGCGTCACGATGGATACTGATCCCCATTCGGACAACGAAGTTCGCGCAAAAAACTGCGGCTGTGTTCAACGACCTCAGCCCCCCACAGGGTGCGATGCTTTTGAGGACTGGGGTGGAACGTGTGGTAAGAAAGTCTTAGCGCCGAGCCATCGTCATGACCGATGTGTAGCTTCTGGTACATGAGGGCATATTTAAATTGTGTAATAATAGTTCTCTCAGGGCTCGTTATGCAGCCCAGCGTATTGGTACGTTGACGAAACGAAAACGCCGAGCGGTGCGTGTGCTAACGGGGGGGGGGGGGGGGGGGCGCTCGGATCAACAGCTAATCTCAGTTTTTTTAGCATGAAATGCTTTTAGCTCCCGTTGTCGGCAGTGTGGTGACGTCACGCCGAGACCGAGAGCCATCATCTGGGCACTGAATTCCAGTCATCCGGGCTCTGAAACGAGAACATCCGGGCACCGTACGAGACTTAACGAGATTTAACGAGACTCTCTAAGCCCTCCTACGCGACCGGCATGCAAGCACCGGTTGGTCTCCAAACGAGTCACAAAAAATAACTGCTGCCAGTGTCTTCTCAATGTTTAACAAGATATCAGTCGAGCTGTGCGTTTGATAATGCACGCAATTATAATTTCGGATTTCTAATAACGCATGCAAAAAGCACATACATGCCACAATATTTAAGCATGAAATGCTTTTAGCTCCCGTTGTCGGCAGTGTGGTGAAAGTCACGCCAAAACCGAGAGCCAACATCCGGGCACTGAATTCCACTCATCCGGGCACTGAAACGAGAACATCCGGGCACCGTACGAGATTTAACGAGACTCTCTAAGCCCTCCTACAGGACCGGCATACAAGCGCCGGTAGCTTCGCGCCGAATGAGTGGTGGCGTTCCTCCCTTCCTGTATGGTGCGGTTCGGGTGTCCACCGAGATGACAGAGAATTACTGCTCCATTTCCTGTCCTCAAAAAACGTTGCGTTCAAAGGGCAAGGCATCGCGCCGAACGGGTGGTGGCGTTCCTACCTTCCTGTAAGGTGCGGCTCAGGTGTCCACCGAGATGGCAGAGAATTACTGCGTAATTTTCTTTCCTCAAAAAGCGTCGCGTTCAAAGGACGAGGCATCACGCCGAACGGGTGGTGGCGTTCCGCGGACTGCCTGGCAGCGCTACAACACGCTGTCGCGTTCCACTCCTAAAGGCGAAGCTTAAGCGTCATTAATAAGCAGTTTATTAGTATTTAGTCATTAATCAGTCATTACACACTAATCAGTGATTTGACATTACTTCGTCATGAATTATGTGTGACGTAATCCAGTGGTAACATCACCAGTGTCACATACGCAAAGTGGTGCTGAAAACGCTTTCGCCTCTACGCACTTCGGACAGTTTCGAACGCGCTGCATATACATTCTTGTCAGGCCTGCGTCACGTCGTGTCCGCGTGCGCTTCGCATTATGCCCGTAAACATTTCATGCTTACTCTACTCTCGGTTACGGGAGAGGCAGTTTTTTTTCCATGTCGTAGGTTCGTTCCACTGCAGCAACTTCGTCCGAGGAGCACTTTGAGAGGCACCTTGTGGTCCTCTGCTGCTTCGCCGTTGTAAAATGTGGAGCGTAACATAACCATGCCGCCAGGCAAAACGTATTAAAATAAGGGTTTATAATCATACAGGTCCACGAGAAATTTAATTTACTCCTTTGAAAAAAATGTACTCCTTTGAAAAAAAAACACCTAAAGGAAAAAACCGCGTAATCACTATAAAAAGATTGCTAATCTGTGGAAAGCAAACTGTCGTTGCTAGGGGGTTGACTAAGCTCAGAAAAAAGTTCGTGACTCTACTCTGTAGACAAGTGTAATACCGTGTTTCAAAGGGTTGATGGTCCAGAACTGTGCAGCATCTTTTGTTGCGAAAGCAACACTACGCCAGTCGCCGAGCCATTTGGCGGAGCTGATCAAAGGCCATACTGCGCATGCGCAAGGAGCGGTGACGTCACATGGCGGACAGCTGGCGCTCCGCCGCCATCACTGCGCGGGTGAGTCAGAGGTGCCGCAGCCGCGGTAGCGTGCCGGTGCCGCCGCCGCTGCCGCGCGCTCTCTGGTTTAACCAGAGCTAAACCACTACCACTTTTTTAATTACAAGGTTAGCCACGAGCAACCCGCATTCACACCCAAGCAACCGACCAGCTATCTGCCGACGACAACCGCTTACAGGTCTTCGGGGCGCTCCATCTACGACTGCTGGTCTTGGGGCGTCGGCGCTGGAAGGGAACTCGTCCAAGATGACCCTCCTAGAGTTCTCGTCGCTGTGAGTGTCTGCAGCCAGGGCGAGTTCCCATTTGAAGCGCACGACCGCCGAGTCGGGGGAAAGGGAAGCGCCATGGCACTCCAGCGCTGCAAAACACATAGAACCGCCCAGGAGATGCGTTGTAGCTAAGCTTGAGAACTCTCTTCACACGCTTATGTGAATCCAGAAGGATTCTTAAAGTCGACATTTTCCTCCGATTTGAGACGCCTGAGTTCTGGTGCCTTTCGGCCCCTTGTTGTACTACATTACACCGGCACCTCCAACAGGCTATCACAGTTGGGGAGGGATCGCGAACCGCAAGCGCATTCTCCGGAAGCTTAACTAAATTCAATACTTGTCTGCACGCAGGTTGGTTGTAGTAAGACCCAATGGCGATTAGCAAATTGGTAGTTGTATACTATGAAAATCGATCGCGGTTTAGACTTCACTCAAAACGACCTGGGTCGATAAAATTTTGACTTTGAAATGATAAGCTGCGCGGTCACAGTTTACTAGGATATAGTCAATACAGGGCACAGAACCATTTGGGGACGAATATGAAGAATGACTTTTCTGATCCTCACCTGCGTACACTGAAATGCTGAGATGCGCTGGCATCAAATATGCGATTCATGTGGATGAATCAGCGCAACTGAACTCGAGTGTATTTTATAAAAAGGTTCCAGAGATCACTTCTAGGCCCAAGATTGATTTTCAGTTGAGCTCTGCCACAAATTATATTCTTTCACATTAGATGGAAATAAGGATATGGCTGCTGATTCGTATTAATCTAAAGGGTATAGGGACACTGTGTGTAGTGGCAGTGTATCCTAGTAAATATAATTATTAAAGATTCCTATGCCACGATGCTAGCTAGTGCACAAAGCTGGCTGGTGAAGATATCAATAAAGTTTACTTTTTAATCTTCAAAAACGAGGCCTGCTGAGTTGTGCAGGGTCTAGTGCACTGCACGGGCTCGGGCCGGCCCGAAAGCCCGGGCCCGGCCCGGCCCGCGGGCCGGGCCGGGCCGGGACATGATCTGTTTTGCCGGGCCTGGGCCGGGCCTGAAGTTTCGGGCCCGGGCCGGGCTCGGGCTTAAAGCGGCGGACCCGAGTCGGGCTAGTGTCCGTACAGAAACTGCTGGCGTCCGGCTATTCATTCACTATTGCAGAGTGAAGTACACAACTGCGGCATTGGAGCAGCGACACGGATGAGCTATGGGTTATAGTACGCGCTGAGAAAAAAAAACAACTAAGCTTTACTACTAGACTTATTTATTTCTTTATTTCCACGCCGCGGTGACTTAGTGGTCAAGGCGCTTGATTACTGAGGCAGGCAACCGGGGTTTGCTCCTAGACTCGGCGGCCGCATTTCTATCCAGGCGGGCAGCATGACAGCCACGTGCTTTGCAGTATCATTTCTCGTTGAAGAAACCCACATGGTCGAAATGATCCGTAGCCCTCTGCTTCGGTGTCTGTCATAGCCTGACTTCCCTTTTGCCCTTAAGCCCCAAAAACATAGCGTTTATGTTAGAGCTATATTTTTCTCATGTGAGAAAATTCACAAAGTAAAGCGCATTTGGTTTTCATTTTGATCAGCTGACCGGAACGTCTCGTAAATGAAATAGCCACAAAAGCTCGCGACAGTTTGTAAATCTCATCTCATATCCACATCTATCCCTCCTCGCTTCTTCAGCCTGGTTGTCATGACAAGTGTTTTGTTATCACGTGGTTCGCGCGTTATCTTCTTCTCCACCAGTAAGAGTAAAATTCAACCGGTCTTAATTTCCCATTGATCGTTCGTCTTCCAAAAACATACCTATACACTATTAGAAATGCATTCGGGAAGAACATATTAGTTTACGACGCTTATAGTCTTCAAAACACACAGCATGAAATGCTCAGGCCTTTTAGCTTTTCGTTTCTGCTGAAAGGCGACCAGTTCGGTTATGAGTTCAACCTGTGAGATCGCGTTCACTAAAATTGTCATCCCACTGCTAGCTAGGCAGCTTTAATGTTTATACTTCTGGGCGGCAAAATATAACTGACTAAAATCATGGGGGAATGCAAAGTAGTCTATTACGCGCGTATGCAGCCCTTTTCATTTGGCTCTCGGAACTTCCTAGTTCATCTTTGCGCACCAACACGAGATCACTGTCCAAAAGACTGGCCTGGCGAGCACTACTCTTAATCACTTCCTTCTGGGTTAAAAAGAACCAACTTTCTGCAAGCCAAACTGATTTCAGAGCCTTTGTCGGCCAGTTTCTTATCGGTCTAGTAGCAGTCTACTTGCTCAGAGTAAGCAGTACATCTCAAGCGTAACTGTGAAACGGGCCGGGCCGGGCCCGGGCTGGGCTTCACTCGAGGATTCACGGGCCGGGCCGGGCTCGCTAGAGCGATAATTTAGCGGGCCTGGGTCGGGCCCGGGCTTAAAGACGCGGGCCTGGGCCGGGCTCGGGCTTCAGGTCTCGGGCCCGGGCTGGGCTCGGGCCTCAGATTGAGGCCCGTGCAGTGCTCTAGCAGGGTCTGCTGCTAAGTGACTGCCTGATGTGGACAATGGCTGGTCATAAATTACAGGCGTGAAAATGACCACTGGCATGTTAGAGCAGGATGACAGCTTTGCAAGGTGAAGAATTTTTTTACCTTAAAATAGACTCCGTCATTATATCTAGAACGACTAGCCTGCTTCAATACAGCCATTTCCGGTTTCTGGCTGTGGGGATTGACGCTGCAGGGAGGGCAGCCTGTGCTTCTTCCTCTCGCGCGCTGTCCGGCCATGCTTCAGGGTGTCGCGCTATGTGGTCCTCTTTTTGGGCCAGGCGGGCGTGACGTATACTCAAATGTGGTCTGGTTCCGGAGTCAGTCGCGGGTGCGTTAGAGACAGGCGAACGACGAGTCTAGGACACGAGGCAAGGTACGTGACAGACCGTTTTTCGCTTTTGCCGATGTTCATTGGAGTGCCTTCTCATACACGTTCTTAACGTCACGAGCCGAGAGCCTCGCGCTCGGCCTAGCAGTACCTGCGAGCGTCCGGTGAAGCCCGCTGAGTCACGGCTGCCACTGACGAACAACAGCGGCCGCACTGTCCTGCACACCAACACACTTATCCGTGCGCACATCGGTTGCGAAGGGGGCCGGGCGCGAATTAACTGAGGGAGTGCAATACACTGCTTCTGTTTCAACGGTTGTTGTCTGCGTAATAAATACGTGTACTGTGTACGTTGCCAATTCTCTCGGAGTGAGAGCGCCCAAGCGCGGCAAGAGCAAACCGGACCCGTTTCGGCTCTGGGCTCGAACCACGGCCTGGGTCTCGCTTCGCATGCGGCCCCGGACAAAGAAGGAAGCCCACTCTTGGGCCGCTAAACACCGCGCGCGGAGGAATTTGTGTAGACACCCACCACCTGATGGAGACACGGATTCCGGCCGCGCTGAGGAACACTCGAAGGGATAACAGTGAATTTTTTTCCACGAGTGACGAATTATTTCACCTATGGCAGTTACAATTTCATGTATTGTTCGAGAAGATTCACGGTCGTGCCTGCGACTTTCCGCTTTTCTGGACTCTTCCCGAAAACAAAAGCGCGTCGTCTAAAAGTTAAATAGAGAGGTGCCCAGACCGACCCTCATTCTCATAACGCCGATTGCGGAGCTGAGGCACCGCTATCGACGTCTACAAATCCCCTTTTATAAGAGAACAAGTTCATCCATATAAGCATTTGAGGTAGTTTCGTGTTGTAGCAATGCCTCCTCTATTATCAATGTTTGGCAGATAAGTATCTTGGCGTACTAATAACCCATGACCTCAGGTGGAATGCTCACGTGGACAAAAGCACCTCAACAGCTTTGAAACGACTCTTTTTTCTTAGACGACGCCTCACATTAGCCCCTTTTCAAACTAAGCTTTTAGCCTACAATGTTTTGGTTAGATCTGTTCTCGAATATGCTAACGTCGTTTGGTTTCCTTATACTAATCAAGATATAACCAAACTTGAAGCCGTTCAAAGAAAAGCGGAGCAGATTTATATTTAACAAATCCAAAACAACCGATTCGCCTACTGAATTAATGAAAACTGAAGGAATAAAATCATTACAGACCCGTGCCAAAGTCGCACGACTAAAACTCATGTTTCAACTAATAAATCGACATCTAAAACTCGACACTACTAAATATATTTCCCTTTCCGAAGCAAGATCAACGCGTCATAAACATTCGGATACATTAAGTGAGTATCATTTCCATACTAACCGCTTTAAAAATTCCTTTTTCCCACTAGCAATTCGAGAATGGAACAGCCTTGATCCATCCATTACTAACTGTTCATCATTGACAAAATTTAATACTGCAGTTGAAAGTATGTCATGTTATTAGTTATTCATCCCTAGTTGCTTGCGTTCTGTTATTATTATAAACATGGTTATTTGTTTTTTTATGTGTAAGCTTTTTATTGTCAAACTATGCAGCGTTACATAAACTAAACACCTATACTATTAATGCCTTTGCAGTGTACGCTTATAATATTTACTGTTTACTTATTGCCTGCGTATTATAACAACTAGCAATATTTCAATATTTTGTTATTCTTTGTATAATACTTATTTTATGTGTTATTTGATTGTTTTCGTCACAGCTCGGTTGTATTTTCGTTTTACCGTTTGTTGTTTTTCTTAACATGCTGACCAGTTGAATGTTTCCGATTATGCTTGACCGCGTTCTGTTAACCTTACTAAGCCCTCCTGCCACAATCCCAATTGGGATTAGCAGTATTTGTAAATAAATAAATAAATAAATAAATAAATAAATAAATAAATAAATAATGTTTCCAGTGGGAGAACACAGCGCGCATGCGTCGTTCACAGGCCCTCCGCGTTGCGATAGTCCCGGCGCGCTCAGGTGGGCCGTTACGTCACTCCCGGAGTCATTCAGACAGATATTAGTTTGGGCTTAAAAAAAAAGAAACAAGAAAAAAGTCATTCAGACAGAAGGAATTTATCAGAAGCGCCGCCCCTTTGCGCTTCCCACACCTTCCGCAACGCGGCACAGAGAGACGGAACCGCTTAAGAACCGTAAACCAGCCGGACCCCTTTAACAGCCTGAACCATAGGCTGTTAAAGCACACGTTCAGCGCACGTCACGCCGCGTCGCTGCGTGACGTGTGCTGAACGCCAAAGCTCCCGCCAAGCACGTGTCGTTGTAGCGTCTTGGGGTGCCTACGCGTCGATTGCCGGAGCATCGCCAGCACCAAGGCCTACACTAAGGAGCTGAATGTCGTGGCCATGCCCCTGAGCGCAATGGGAGCTTGCGCCCCGTAGGGAGAAACCAACTGACGAGCCGCCGCAACTCCTTCCTTGTAAGAAGTTGCAGGAGAAAGTGTCCTGACTTATCGCTCTGTGATATATCATCGTCGCCTGCCAAAGCTGGTGCCAAGGGAGGGATGTTCGAGCCAATAAATAGCGAAAAACCAAACTAAGCAAGATACCTGCGTCACACGCACCTCGTTGAGCATGTACCATGTGCGCGGTTCCTTTTAGAAGCTCAGTGTTCTTCCCGGCGGGTCAGGTTGAAAGGCGGAGGCAGCATAATTGCCATATGGCACTGCTCTTATTCGCTCAAATAACGGGAAAACATTCCATTAACGGTTGCTCACCTGGGTGAATCAGACGGCGACGGCAGTGGTATTCCTGCGCTGCTGGCACCGGTCCACGGACAGCCGCCACGGCTGGCCCAGCAAGGTGCTCGCCAACCTCTCTAGGTTCCCACGATATCCTCCGCTTTGAGTAGTTGGTTGTGCAGAGCTGCCGCGGTCAGGAACTCTGGAGATCGGGCTCCAGCAGGGTACGTAGCAGGAACAGGTCGATGGAACGTTCCAGAGAAGCTTCTGGCAACCGCTCGAGCCTGTCCACGCGCCTCGAGCTCTGCGCCGGAATGCGATATTCTTTTCTTCTTCATACGACCTATAAGGCGCCGCCGCGGCGGCTCAGTGGCTATGGTGCTCGGCTGCTGACCCGAAAGACGCGGGTTCGATCCCGGCCGCGGCGGTTGAATTTCTTTGGAGGAGAAATTATAGAGCTCCGCGTACTGTGCGATGTTAGTGCACATTAAAGAACCCCAGAAGGTCGAAATTTCCGGGGCCCTCTACTACGGGTATCTCATTGCCTTAGTTTCTTTGGGCCGTTAAATCCCATAAACCAAACCAAACCAGACTTCTAAGGCAGACGGTACTCTTTTTGCCGAGAGCGCTTTGCTGAACAGAGCTAAAAAAAACATCTGGTTGAGGCCGGCTGAACTTAGAAAACGAGCGAAAGCTCTGGTAAGCATGGTTATCCGATCTGACGCGTTTCCAAGTAGTAAAGATCATCATTCCGTATGACAGTGGCGGTACATCGTCGCAGCACTTGTTCTGGGACGTTGCTCATGCACAGCTTTGTGTGAAGGTAAGCGCACACTACACGCTTTTATACAGCGAACGGCGCGTCACGCGATTTCCGGAAGCTGCGAGTGTGCCGTCGGCTCCGCATACGCAGCTGTGGCGAGGCGCAGTGGGTCACGTGATTCGATAGTTGCGAGGCTGTCAGACGAGCAAGCGCCGTCGGCTCAACGACGCGTATCGAGTCACGTGGAATGGTGTCAGAGCCAAGCCTCCGCTCCGTCTGGTTGAAGGTTTGAAGCCACATGACCTTCAGCTTTCTACAGAAAAAGCTGAGCTTTCGCTCTAAAAATAGAGACTCTTGAAATAG